>NC_134354.1:748670810-748864063 GCF_048569485.1 Anomaloglossus baeobatrachus
CGGGGGTTTAGCCTGTGGGCTGTCTGGAGATATGCCAGATTCTTGTGGTCAGTATAGATGGTAACTGGATGCAATGACCCTTCCAGCAGGTATCACCATTCTTCCAGGGCCAGCTTGACTGCCAGCAACTCACGGTCTCCGATTGAGTAGTTTCGTTCTGCTGGGGAGAAAGCCTTAGAAAAGAAGCCACAGGTTACTGTCTTACCCTCAGACGTCTTCTGTGTAAGAACCGCACCGGCTCCGGATGAGGAGGCATCTACCTCAAGAATAAACGGCTTGTTCGTGTCGGGACTGTGTAAGGCTGGAGCAGAAGCGAAGGCTCGTTTAAGGGACAGGAACGATTCTTCAGCCTCCAGGGTCCATTTCTTTGGGTTTTCCCCTTTGCGAGTGAGAGAGGTTATGGGACGCACCAGAGACGAGAAGTGTGGAATGAATTGCCGGTAATAGTTGGCGAATCCCAGGAATCGCTGGATAGCCTTCAACCCTTCCGGACAGGACCAATTCAGTACGGCTGATACTTTATCGGGGTCCATCTTCAGGCCGGTATCAGAGACTATGTGGCCAAGGAAGGGTAGCGAGGTCTGCTCAAACAGGCATTTTTCGAGTTTGGCGTAAAGGCGATTCTCTCTCAATCTCCGCAGGACAAGACGGACATGTCTTCGATGGGTATGCAAGTCCGGAGAGAAGATAAGGATGTCGTCCAAATACACGACTACACAGGTGTATAGAAGATCACGGAAGACGTCGTTCACGAACTCCGGGAAGACCGCTGGAGCGTTACTGAGCCCGAAGGGCATCACTCGATATTCATAGTGCCGATCCCGAGTGTTGAACGCAGTCTTCCATTCGTTTCCCGACCGAATGCGGACCAGATTGTACGCACCCCGGAGATCTAATTTGGAGAAGATCTTGGCTCCTTGAAAGCAGTCAAACACTTCCGGTATCAGGGGTAGCGGGTATCTGTTCTTCACCGTGATCTTATTCAATCCGCGGTAGTCAATGCAAGGCCGTAGACCCCCGTCCTTTTTTCCCACAAAGAAGAAACCCGCTCCGGCAAGAGAGGAGGATTTTTGGATGAAGCCTCGTGCTAGATTTTCCTTTATGTAATCAGACATGGCTTGGGTCTCTTCTCGGGACAGAGGGTAGATGCGCCCACGCGGAGGGGTTGCCCCGGGGAGCAGGTCGATGGGACAATCGTAGAGTCTGTGTGGCGGCAACGTCTCAGCCTCCTTCTTGTCAAAGACATCGGCATAGGCCCAATAGGCAGGGGGTAACCCGGGAAGCGTGACTGGTTCAACGGGTCGGTGCGGAGGATGCACTGGTTTCAGGCAGTTGCTGTGGCAAGACGCACCCCATTGCAGGATGTCTCCAGAATCCCAGTCCAGTACTGGCTTGTGTGACCGAAGCCAGGGTATTCCCAGTAGTAGGGCATGCGTCATGCCAGGGAGTACGTGGAAGGCGATGGTCTCAGAGTGTAGCAACCCCACTTGCATAGTACAGTTCTCCGTGATGTACAGGATGGGTTCGGATAGCGGTTTTCCATCCACGGAAGAAAGACTGATGGGGGTAGCAAGACATCGGACGGGAATCCAGTGTAGGTCCACCACGGCTTGTTGGATAAAGTTCCCAGCAGAGCCTGAATCCAGGAACGCATGCTCTGACAACCGGATGGAACCACAGGACAAGGATACAGGTACATGGAGAAAAGGAGAGGACTTGGCATGACCTAGGGTGGCCTCCCCGATGGACCCTAGGCTCTGTAGTTTCCCGGCTTTACTGGACAGTCCTGAATCAGATGTTTGGCACTTCCGCAGTAGAAACACTCCCCTGCCATTCTCCGATTCCTCTGTCGCAGTCTGGACTCACTGACGTGATCGACCTCCATGGGCTCGTGCGGAGCAGTAGGCCGGGTGGAAGGAGGCGACATCGGCCTTTGGAAGGTGGGTGCAAGGCGCGGGATTCTTTTCGCCCGGGTGACTTCTCTGGCACGCTCTTGGAAGCGGAGATCAATACGGGTAGCCAGAGAGATCAGCACTTCCAGGGTGGTAGGTACATCCCGGCCGGCCAGTTCATCCTTGATTTTACCGGATAACCCTTCCCAGAAGGCAGCTACCAAGGCGTCATTGTTCCACTTGAGTTCGGAGGACAGAGTGCGGAATTCAATTGCATACTGTCCCACGGTGAGATTCCCCTGGTGGATTCTCATGAGCGAAGAGGCAGTAGACGAGAGACGGCCTGGCTCATCGAACACCTTACGGAAGGTGGTCAGAAAGACGGACAGGACTTGAACGGTCGGGTCATTCCTCTCCCAGAGCGGATTCATCCAAGCCAGAGCCTGACCAGTCAGATGAGACATGATAAATGCGATTTTCGAGCGATCAGTCGCTCGCTGCAGCGGCGACAGCTCAAAGTGCAGGGAGCACTGGTTTAAGAAACCGCGACACAAACGGGGATCCCCTCCATACATGGGTGGTGAGGCCAGGCGGGAAGGAGACATGCATGTCGGTAATCCCGCAGAGTCGGGGGTTGTTGAGGATGCCGGATTCTGCAGGGCGTATAGACGGGAATCCACGGACGCCATATTTTCGGCCATGCGTCTTTGGGCCTCATGCTGGCGGGACAGTTCCTTCTGTAGTTCACTTAACTGGGAGCCGTCGGAGGATCCGGAGGTTTGCATGGATGCCAGACGGGATTCCACAGACTTCATGTAAGCTACTAGTCTTGCTTGGGTCTCGCGTTGGCGGGAGAGCTCCTATTGCAGGTCAGTCAGCGGGTTAACCTTGATCCTGGCGGAGTCCATGGCCCGAGCAAACTGTTACGCTCACCGAGGAGCGGCGAGCGTCCGGAGGTGGACCCACTGGACCGTGCACCGGACTCCCCCGAGAAGGCGACCAGCAGCGAACCCCTATACAGGGACTGTGCGGCGCCTCCCCAGAAGGCCTAAATGCACGGCGGCCAGGAACCGGTAGTAGGAGTCTCTGTAGGGTCAGGTGTAGCAAGGTTGTGACGTCCACAGCCGGCAGAACACGGAAACGGCACCGGAGATGTTCACAGCAGGTGACGTCCACAGCAGATACGGTACAGATAATGTCCACAGCAGGTAGGGCACGGTGACGTCCACTGTTGGTATGAGCGGTGACGTCCACTGCGGGTATGTATAGATAGTGTCCACGGCAGGTATGGCACGGTGACGTCCACAGCCGGAATGGTATAGATGGCACTACGGTGAGACACAGGATTAGAATCAGGAAACAATGCACGGATCACAAACAATAGCACAAACGGATTTGGACACTGGCAATGCACTAATAGAGGCGTTGCTCGGGCGCTTGCTGCCGGGGGAGGTGAACTTAAATACCTATTAGGCAACAGGTGACCTCTGAGGTCACTTGCAGAAAATGGGGCATGCCACTTTAAGAAAGGGGGCGTGGCCTCGCGCGCAGCCTAGAGTCACTTACAGCAATTCTGTGTGAGGAGGAGACTGCAGCAGGCCTAGGAGTGGGAGCAGCGTCTGCAGAGCCATGGGACCGGTAAGAGGAAGGCCTTCGCTACGTGGGAGCCATGCTGGGACTGGGCAGATGTGAGGGAGAGCTCCCCCCCCGGGGTCTGGTGGGACCAGGTGTTACAGTTGCTATCAGATGTGTAGTGTCAGTTGGAGTCAAGCCCAGGGGTTAGTAATGTAGGGGCCTCTATCACACACCCCATTACTAACCCATTAAGTAAAAAAAAACCGCAAAAATACTTTGATTGAAAAACACTCCTCAACAGTTTCCCTGGTTGAACATTTTATTAAAAAAAAAACCACAAAAATACTTTGATTGAAAAACACTCCTCAACAGTTTCCCTGGTTGAACATTTTATTAAAAAGAAATCAATGCAGGTGCACCGTAGTACAGGGATTCTGACGTAATCCACAATTGGAAACTTGAAAGACGCAAAAAGAGAGAAATAAAAACAAGCTACTGTCCCTCGTATTAGAAAGCAAAGTTCCCAGCTCCGAAGTAGTCTATCGCTTCCCACCACATTCCTCGATTACCTGGATCAAAGGCTATAGTGCTTCAGAGCAAGGCTCATAATGAGGATCCATAGGATTTGCGCAGCAGCCAGTCGCAGCTCACGCTGTACACCCCGGACACTGATGAGCGGTGACGTTCCCGACAGTAATAAAGCAACTCTCTTCTCCAATGATTAATGAAAAAATCCTTTATTGGTACAACAATTCAAAGGAATATACATATGTCTGAATCACACCATCACATTGGTTGTATAAATAATATTTAAATAAGGGATGGTAGTGTGATGCATAATGTAAATAGGTAAGCATGTATATATAAAAACAAAAGAAAGTAAACACGGTCAGATGTAGCAAAGCAGAGACAGTCAGAGACGATACATAAGATGTAGCGTCTCTGCCCATCTCTGCTACTTCCATGCCACATCTAACCATCTCAGCTCTGCTACATCTGAGTGAGACGGTCAGATGTAGCAGAGCAGAGACAGATGTAGCATCTCTAAACATCTCTGCTCTGCGATATCTGACTGTCTGCTTTACTACACCTGAGTGAGACGCTCAGATGTAGCAGAACAGAGACAGATGTAGCATCTCTAACCATCTCTGCTTTACTACATCTGAACGGGTCAGATTTGCAACATCTGAGTGAGATGGTAAGATGTAGCAGAGTAGAGACAGATGTAGAGTCTCTGACCAGTATATAAGTGAATATCGCATGTTTATTGATATGGCTCATTTATTGGAGTTGTATTTTTTGCGTCGCTTATATACAGAGTGAACCATAAGTATGCATACACCCTGATAAAATGGAAGTGGTTGCTGATATCACCTTACCGTTTGTGGCATATTAGTACTTGGGAGATACCAAACATTTGAGGCCGGGTGATGCCCATGGCAGCCATCTGCAAAGCCGCCATTTTGAATTCAACTTTACTTTTTTCAATGGGAAGGCGGTCATGTGACACATCAAACACATAGAGAATTGCACAAGAAAACAATGGTGCGCTCATTTTTAACGTAGCTTTATTAATTATCGAGTTATTGACACATTTGTGACATGAAACAACAACTGTAACCCACTAAAGGATGTGCTCAAAGTGCTGCCCATTGTGTTGAATTGTCAACGTGATTCTCTTCTCCCACTCTTGACACACCAAGAGCAATACCACAGAAGAAATGCCACCACAGGCCTCCTGTATCCGTTGTTTCAGGTGCCCCACATTCTGGATCCTGGATCTGCGGTATTGCTCTTGGTGTGTTTGCTCAGAGCAGATCAAAGTACTGTAATGCGCAAGCACGAGGAAAGGTGAAAGACCGCCCACGCATGTGCAGTACAATACTGTGATCTGCCCAGAGCAGGACAGATCAAAGTGTGCCTGCGCAGGACCACAATGCCAGCCTGTGTGGATGATGTAGGACGTGTCATCCATACTGGGCTAAGTCGAAGGAGGACGGCTATTGCAGTAGAGAGGAGGTGCTGGACCGGAGAGAGGAGGTACCAGACCCGCGAGCAGCGACACCCATTGGACCGCACCACCCCTTAGGTGAGTATTATAAAAATGATTTTTACGTTCTACAGAGCGGCCTGGGCTCTTATATTCAGTATTCTGGAATCTAATATATAAAGCTGAATGTGTGTATGTATGTGTGTATGTATGTATGTCCGGGATTGGCATCTGTACCGTTGCAGCTACAGCCACAAAATTTTGCACACTCACACTTCTGGACCCCAAGAGCGTCATAGGCTATGTTTCGAGGGGAAATTTTAACCCCACGCTTTACAGTTATTCGCCAAAAAACTTGCCTCCATTAAAGCGAATGGAGCTGGGAGCCACAGTGCAGCCAGAACTTCAGAAGAATGCGCAGCCACGCCCTTATATGGAATGTTGGCGTGTCACAATGCAGCCAGGGAAATAGACAGACACAGACCGGGAAAGAGGCAGACACAGACAGAGTAAGAAACAGACATAGACAGGGTAAGAGACAGACACAAAGAGACAGACACAGACAAAGAGACAGACTGACCGGGAAAGAGACAGACAGGGATAGAGAGGGAAAGAGAGAGACAGGTTAAGAGACAGACAAGTAAAGAGACAGACACAGACAAAGAGACAGATAGGGATACAGACAGGGAAAGAGAGGGAAAGAGACAGACAGGGTAAGAGACAAAGACAGGTAAAGAGACAGACACAGGGAAAGAAAGAGGGAAAGAGACAGACAGGGAAAGAGAGAGAGATAGATAGATAGACAGACAGGGAATGAGATTGAGACAGACGGAGAAAGAGACAGACACAGTCAGAGACAGACAGGGAAAGAGATAGAGAGAGAGACAGAGAGATATATACAGAGGGGGAGACAGAGAATGGGAAAGAAACAGAGAGACAGTTACTATCCCGGGCGTTAATACATTCTATTTATACATTCTATTCCAGGAATGTTAATACATTCTATTTTGTTAACAACAGTTATTAACCCGGGCGTGTGTATGTATGTATGTGTGTGTGAGTATGTATGTATGTATGTATGTCCGGGATTGGCATCAGCACCATCGCAGCTACAGCCACAAAATTTTGCACACTCACACGTCTGGACCCCGAGAGCATCATTGGCTATGTTGTGAAGTGAAATTTTAACCCCGTGCATTCCAATTTACAAATCAATTTTGCCCCTGTCTACATAATGGGGAAAAAGTGAAACGAAAAGTGTTGGGGGCAAATTGACAGCTGCCAGATGTGAACAAGGGGGACTTAAAGAATGAGAGCGATGGCACCAAACAGTATATACCGTACAGTTGCTAAGGTGGTGGGCCGACATGGGATACTCACCACACTCGGGGATATGAACACACACACAAAATGCGCCACACTACAGAGTAGAAGATTACTTCACATTACTTGGCCAATTTAAATAAACAATTTAATAATTGCATTTCTATCTATTTGTTTTGTGGTTTTTGTGTTCAGAATACATTTTTGTTAATACATTCTATTTTGTTAACAGCAGTTATTAACCCGGGCGAAGCCGGGTAGTACTGTCGCGGGTGGCGGGGCGCTGCGCTCGCCAACGCTCGGGTCCGGCGCTGCTGCTGCTGCTCGGTGGCTCGAGCGGTGGGTCGGATCCGGGAACTCGAGCGGTGCTCCTTGCCCGTGAGTGGAAAGGGGATGGTTTGGTTTGGGGGATGTTGTCCATAACGCCACCCACGGTTGTGGTGAGGTTGGGACACCACCGCTGCTCTGGACGGGGATCCCGGGAGCGATGACAGGGAGCAGCCGAGATGTTTTTCTCTCCCCTCCGTGGGTAGGGGGATATGGTTTTCCCGGGGCCCGATGATGGTGACTGGAAGGTGGATAGCGGGGTTTGGCGAGGTGCAGGGTCGCGGGGGCAGCGCGGTACCAGACGGCACGATGGTACTCACTCAGCCAATGATGTAGACGGAGTCTCTGGTAAAACAAATGGTTGGATGGACGGGTCCCGCAGCCAGCTGCGATGGTCACTCCCGGTAGGTTGGCGGTGACTGTCTCTCCCTGCACCTGTGTTGTGTTGTCGGCTCCGATGGCTTCCCACCGGTAACCCGCTCCCCAGCGGTGTATTTGCCAGAGGAGCCCCTTTATGCCCGCAGGCTCTGGCCCTGGGAACTCTAGCTGTGGCGGTAGCTGTATTTCCCTTCACGGTTGAGCGGTTGCCTTCAGTCGGGTCTTTGCTGCTGGGAAACCTCGAAGGTTCCCATCGCTGACGGATTTGACCGGTTTAATGGCGACTCCAAGCCTGGTCGGGGTCCGTAGGCCCTGCCGAATGGTGATGGCTTCTCTTCGCTCCCTGGTCCGGTACCGGCGGGCCACCGCCCGTCCCCGGTCCTTACGGTTGTGCGTCAATCGGCCTCACCGGCAGACGGTCACCACCATCTGCCAACCTTGCTGTTTGTGCCCGGGCCACGTACCCGGACACGGTCAGTCTGCTCCACTACCACTTCAGTCCTCTCTCACTCGACTCTAAAACTACTCTCTGACTTCCTTTCCCGCCTCCAGGACTGTGAACTCCTCGGTGGGTGGGGCCAACAGCCTGGCTCCACCCCACCTGGTGTGGACATCAGCCCTTGGAGGGAGGCAACAAGGATTTGTGTGTGTGACTGATGTGCCTAACCGGGGTGTGGGGTGTGTTGTTGTAGTACCTGTGACGACCTGGCTTGTCCAGGGCGCCACAGTACAGCTAGTGCTGTATATAAGAGCTCACTGGTGGCTGCAGCTTCTAGGGGACAAATCTGGTGAAAGGTTCCCTTTAACGTTCAGAAAAGTGGCAGCCAGGGGCCGTCATTTTCCTGAATCCATGTGGAAACAAATTACAAAAAAAATCAGCATTATGTTGAATGTTTTTTTTTCTTTTTTGTAAGATTCCAGGATAATTCAATTTTACTCATATATGTTCTCCTTTTAAGCTTTCTAATAGAAATACAGACCTTAGTGATGTCTCAGTGACCTCAACCTATGGCTAGGAGAAAACGAATGGTAACTGATGGAATGCAATAGCATCTTTAACAACACACTGCATTACCAGATTTTATAGGGTGCTTCAATTTTAAAAACAGTAAAAAAATGTCCTTATTTGGAGGCAGATGCCTTGCAGGTTTTTATACACCGCCTGTGCACATAGAAGAAGCTGTGGCGTTTTCATATTTCGAACAATTCGGAGCATTTACATGACTTTGTTGCTATCAGTAAGGTTATTACATTTTGTCAGAGAGATTTTCTGCCACTCTGAATGCACTTGAACAAATCATCAAGATTCACCGCTGGCAGCTCCTTTCCAATGACGTCCCAGATCTGTTCGGTGGGAAGCAAATCCCGAGACACTGCAGCCCATGGTAGCACGCTTAGGCCACACAGACTGGTCACAGTAGCACTATCAATATGTGACCTGGCGTTGTTGTGTAGGAAAATGACTCTATATTAAGAAGTGTATAGAAGAGAGATCAAGATTGTTAAGTGTTAAGTAATGGGGGTGGAAACAAATCATCATTGTCCATCCAAACTGTCACAATTCACCTTTGGCTCTGCTTCCTTCAGACCCATTGGGTTTTGTCTATTGCACTGTTGTTTGTATTCTCCAGGTCCTTGCCGGCGGGCAGGGCTTGTTCTGTGCCTCATTCCGGTAATTGCCTTACCTTATCTTTGGGCTGTTTCTCCTGGAGCATCGCCAGTGATAGTTCCTGCTCTGCAATGTGCACTTCTGGTTCTTGTGAGTTGGATGTGATCAACATCCCACTTCCCTGACTCCTCTTCCCTTTAGGCCCCCTTCACACGTCCGTGATACACGTGCGTGTTTGGTCCGTTTCCGTATATACCGGAGACACGGCCAAACGTGCACCAATGTTAATCTATGATTGTGGTCACACGTCCGTTATTTCATTATGTCCGTGTGTGCGTGTCCGTGATCCGTATGTGTTTGCGTTTGGCACGGATGCATGTCCGTTATCTGCACGGAGCACGCACACGTGGACACAATGAAAGTCTATGGGTATGTGCACACACGTTAGTAAACACGTATGCATATACCTATAGTCCGTGTCCGTTTGGTGTTTTTATTTCTAGTGATGTCGGCTATTCTTTCTATTTCTGTGTATGTCGGTCAATCTCCCTGAGTCCGTCGGTCAGTCTCTCTGTCTCTCTGTCGGTCTCTCTGTCTGTCCCTCTCTCACAGTCTGTCGGTCAGTTTCCCCCCCTCTCTCATACTTACCGTTCCCCGATCTCCGGCGCAGCGCTGCACGGCATTCACACTGCTGCGGCGGCTTTTACTATTTTGAAAAAGCCGGCCGCCCATTAAACAATCTCGTATTCCCTGCTTTCCCCGCCCACCGGCGCCTATGATTGGTTACAGTGAGACACGCCCCCACGCTGAGTGACAGGTGTCACACTGCACCCAATCACAGCAGCCGGTGGGCGTGTCTATACTGTGCAGTAAAATAAATAAATAAATAATTAAAAAAAAACGGCGTGCGGTTCCCCCCAATTTAAAAGCCAGCCAGATAAAGCCATACGGCTGAAGGCTGGTATTCTCAGGATGGGGAGCTCCACGTTATGGGGAGCCCCCCACCCTAACAATATCAGTCAGCAGCCGCCCAGAATTGCCGCATACATTATATGCGACAGTTCTGGGGCTGTACCCGGCTCTTCCCGATTTGCCCTGGTGCCGTTGGCAAATCGGGGTAATAAGGAGTTATTGGCAGCCCATAGCTGCCAATAAGTCCTAGATTAATCATGTCAGGCGTCTATGAGACACCCTCCATGATTAATCTGTAAGTTACAGTAAAAAAACACACACACCCGAAAAAATACTTTATTTGAAATAAAAAACACACACAAATTCCCTCATTACCAATTTATTAACCCCGACAAACCCTCCATGTCCGGCGTACTCCACGGACCTCCAGCGTCGCGTCCAGCTCTGCTGCATGGAGGTGACAGGAGCAGCAGAAGACACAGCCGCTCCGGTCACCTCCACGCAGCTAATGAGATGAGTAGCGCGATCAGCTGCTGTCACTGAGGTTACCCGCGGCCACCGCTGGATCCAGCGGTGGCCGCGAGTTACCTGACTGACAGCAGCTGATCGCGCTACTCATCTCATTAGCTGCGTGGAGGTGACCGGAGCGGCTGTGTCTTCTGCTGCTCCTGTCACCTCCATGCAGCAGAGCTGGACGCGACGCTGGAGGTCCGTGGAGTACGCCGGACATGGATGGTTTGTCGGGGTTAATAAATTGGTAATGAGGGAATTTGTGTGTGTTTTTTATTTCAAATAAAGTATTTTTTCGGGTGTGTGTGTTTTTTTACTGTAACTTACAGATTAATCATGGAGGGTGTCTCATAGACGCCTGACATGATTAATCTAGGACTTATTGGCAGCTATGGGCTGCCAATAACTCCTTATTACCCCGATTTGCCAACGGCACCAGGGCAAATCGGGAAGAGCCGGGTACAGCCCCAGAACTGTCGCATATAATGTATGCGGCAATTCTGGGCGGCTGCTGACTGATATTGTTAGGGTGGGGGGCTCCCCATAACGTGGAGCTCCCCATCCTGAGAATACCAGCCTTCAGCCGTATGGCTTTATCTGGCTGGCTTTTAAATTGGGGGGAACCGCACGCCGTTTTTTTTTAATTATTTATTTATTTATTTTACTGCACAGTATAGACACGCCCACCGGCTGCTGTGATTGGGTGCAGTGTGACACCTGTCACTCAGCGTGGGGGCGTGTCTCACTGTAACCAATCATAGGCGCCGGTGGGCGGGGAAAGCAGGGAATAGGAGATTGTTTAATGAGCGGCCGGCTTTTTCAAAATAGTAAAAGCCGCCGCAGCCGTGTGAATGCCGTGCAGCGTCGGTGATCGGGGATCGGTGAGTATGAGAGAGGGGGGGACACTTCAGTCAATCGGGGGATTAGCGGTCACTGGTGAATCCTTCACAGGTGACCGCTAATCAGTACTCGACACAGACAGAGCCGCGGTATGAGGATGAAGTCGGGTGAAGTTCACCCGAGTTCATTCTCATCGCGCAACTCTGTCTGCTGTCAGCCGACATTTATAAACGACATTGTGCATCACACACACGGACATTACACACGGACATTACACGTACACATACACGTTAATTCCACACGCACACACGGACGTTCTGCACACAAACACGGCTAGCATACGCAATTCACACAGGTGCCACACGGACCATAAAAACGGACACAAAAACGGGACACGGACCCGAAAAACGGCCCGTAACACACGTGCGTGTTTTTCACGGACGTGTGAAGGGGGCCTTACACTGCTCTGTCCATGCTGTTTGTGCTCCCTGACCCTCCTCTTGCCTTGATCCCTTAGTCCTGCTTCCCCCCTCTGTACTGATGTTTCCCTTTGGCTTCTGACCCCAGCTTGCCCTCCGACTACAGTTCTGCTCCCCATCTGTACCTGAAGTTACCTCCGGGCAACTGACCTTAGGCTTCCACATGTCTTCGGCTCGTCTTTCCCTTTTGCACTGACGTTACCTCCCAGCTCGGACTCTCAGTGTGCGCGACCATTCTGCTACATAACCGTCTATCTGCTGGTGACATCTAGTGGGCAGACGCCACATTATACCTTGGAGTTCCACATCTCTCCTGTGTACCTGCGCCCCCTGCTGGTAGCATGACACAAACAGGAGAGTTAGGACTCTTTATGAAGTCCATGCCTTAAGCACCAAGAGAGCCAGTGCCAAACTAGAATTTATTGACTTCAGTAAAGGAAATGGAAAATAAAGGAAAAGAAATAGACTATTGTCACTCTGAATAGAGTTGTTTTCTAGTGGATTTTTGGGAACTTTCCATATTATGGACCATTGTTGCATTACCCTGATGGGCCAATACGATAATAGATAGAGAAATAATCTATTCATCATCAGTATAAATCGAATTGTTGCACGTGCAGTAATGATGTCACTGCACTAAATACAAGTCCTCATGTACATTGTGTTAGTACAGTCAATGGAGGGAGGAAGGGTGATGAAACTTCCCTTAATTTTGTAATTCTAATTCATAGAAAACTGTCAAAGTGGCTGATATCACTTCCAGATTAATCAGACATATATGAGTATGACAGCTATGTATTTATGCTGATATCCACCAATGTGACCTAATATGGTTACAACAATTATGTGCAGTAAGATCTCCTGAGAAGATAAGATCACCATTATCCAAGTAATCATCACTGGCCACATGGTGCTTTTTCATTAAACTACTGAATGTAAATTAAGTAGGGGGCAGATATACGGTATTATGACCGGAGGACCAGAATACGCAGGGCTTTTTTGTAGTCTGTTACTATGGAGAAAACGTAGCTCTACAAAGGAGCTACACAAGATAGCCGGGTATTTGTATCAAAACTATTTTCAAAATTTCAAATGCATAGTCGAAAAAAAAAATGTTGCATGTGTAAGGCCATATAAAAAAAATGACTAAACTTGGAAATAAATGTTTAAATCAAATAAGGAATATAGTTGGGTTGCACGTTTTCTACATAATCTTTATTGTCATTTAGAAATCCTGCAGAGAACAGGCTGGTTAGTTCCATCATCTACTAAAGCTCCTCTTTTCTTAGCCAAGTGGGCATGACCTAGTAAGATTTTGTCCTCCTGCAGACAGAACACAGCTGAGAAGCCTTTATTGTACCCAGCTTGATGTCATGAGTGTATCTGGCTCGAGAAAGACCCTGGGTGAATCTGGTGTCACTGGCATGTTCACTACTATTATTTGATAACATCTCCTTGCTAGTGGAGCTGTTAGGGTTAAGATCCCTTTCCTGCCTGGCTGCTGGCTATAGCTTCTAATCTCAGGTACGGCTCTTTGGGATCCCTTCCCTTCGCTATTTAAGTCATGTGATCTGATCACATAATGCCTGTGATAGAAACTAAATCCTTCATTTCTATTTGGTCCACTTTGGAAGGATCCTGTTCTGGAAGCAGTGGTGTTTTGCTGCACTACAGCCACCTGGAGTGTTTTTCCTTTGCATGTCTATTTCCCCTGTTTGTATTCCTACCCTTGTGTATCTGTATTGTAGTGGAGAGACTAGTGATCTTGTTGGCCTGCTCACTAGCCAGGGTGAGTGTAAATGGTGATTTACACGCTGCGACATCGCTAGCGATTGCTAGCAATGTCGAGCGCAATAGCACCCGCCCCCCGCCGTACATGAGACATTTGGTGATCGCTGCCATAGTGAACATTATTGCTATGGCAGCGTCACATGCACATACCTGTGCAGCGACGTCGCTGTAACCGCCAAACAATCCCTCCTTCAAAGGGGGGTGCGTTCGGCGTCACAGAGACGTCACCGCAACGTCACTAAACGGCCGCCCAATAGCAGAGGAGGGGCGCAGATGAGCGGCCGTAACATGCCACCCACCTCCTTCCTTCCTCATTGCCGGTGGACACAGGTAAGGAGATGTTCGTCGTTCCTGCGGTGTCACACACAGCGATGTGTGATGCCGCAGCAACGAGGAACAACCTGCGGCATGTTCCACCACCGATATTTGGTAAAGGAGCGACGTCTCAACGATCAACAATTTTTCACGTTTTTGCGATCGTTGAGCATCGCTCCTTGGTGTCACAAGCTGTGATGTCGCTAACGACGCCGGATGTGCGTCACACCGTGACACCGACGATTTATCATTAGCGATGTCGCAGCGTGGAAATGGCACTTAAGGCTAGCTAAGGTATGCGGCTCAGTAACAGGTTGCAAGAACCTCTATAGGGATGCTAGGGAGCTCAGGAGTCAGCTTGAGGTGACTTCAGGAGGTGCCCTCTCACCCCTCTCCCTAGTGGCAGGGACCTCCATTGTACCATTACCCCTGTGTGTTGTTACATCTTCTGGAGGTTTACCAGGTACCGGGTAAAACCCTGCTAGTCACATGCATGACACTTGAGATATGTACACAGTGTTTTTTAACACATTTTTGGAGCATGAACTGAGTGGAAACTCCAAATACTCCTCCAAATCTAAACACAACTTGCTGTGCAAATTTTCTGTCTGTTTTAGTTTTTTTTCAAGATTCCAAAGCCGCAAAGCGATTAATACCAATAGCGGTCTGATAATACATCAAAGAACATGCTTCAGGAAAAACTATTGCCAGCATTTTCTAGAAGAATCTTTTGCAGGAAAAACTCAGTGGTTACGTTGGTGTCTAAAACGTGACGTGCACAAACCTCAAAAAGTCTTCAGAAGGCCAGAAAAACAGCTTCTGGAAAAGTAAAATTCTTCCAAAAACGCCCCAAACAAGGAAAGATCTGTAAAGAGGTTTCCATTACAAAAGTAATAATTTTTGACCGCCTTTAAAATTTTTTGCTTACACATAATCTTACTCCAAGGACATTCACAGGAAAGTAACGAGGAGGGGGACATGGCTTCTGAGACACAACCATTTTTCTATACATTTCTTTTAATATTAATTTGAAGGAATAGGATCAATGAAAACAAGGAGATTAAAAGGGTTGTCTACTACTTGGACAACTCCTTGTCAATTGTTATATTCCCTTGAAAATAGCGTATGCTACCCTTCAGTGCCCGAGCCATTGCAGCTACACAGGCGCCGGATCTCGTAAACCAATAAATTATTATTAAATAGTCTTTTAAGTACCCTTTTGCGTATTCCTTTGTGGCGCCCCTGACCTGGTCAGGCACCACTGAGTACTGCACCCATGCTGGGGACAGTACAAACAGGTAATCCAGAAGGCTGACCGAGGTGTGACTACACAGGCGCATAGTGATCAGGTCTCACACATGTACCTTTGGGAGGACCCCTGGGGATCCCAGGAGGGGGCAAAGCCTTCACCTCCACTTGAGAAGTGGAGGGGGCGAAGCCTCCATCTCCACTCAAGGGGTGTGGTAGAGAGCCTGGTTGCTAGGTGGCGTAGGCAGGCACAAGGGGAAAAGAGAAGGAGGAGTAAACAGTCTGAAGCAGAGTGTGGAGGAGTGAGGAGCATGGAAGTGGAGCTCAGACAGGAGCAGCCGTGCAGGTCCCACGAGTGAGCCAGTTTAGTGCAGCAGTTCAGGAAGAGCAGAAGCAGACCCCTGGAGCTGTTGCAGTCTAACAGCGTCCGCGCAGTGACTACCGACGGGGGAGAACGGTCACCTGGTAGTGCTGCCCGAACACCACACACAGCTGGAGAGAGAGCAGTGTAGTGGAAAGTAAGGAGACTGTCAGGGAGTACCAGGCCCAAACGGGCGGCAGATCCCGATGCGGGGATAGATCCACCTTTCCTTGCTAAACCTGCCGGTGTGGGGCCCTTAAAGCCCACGCCACAACACCACAAAAGCCGCAGCCACGTAGCCACAGTTAGGGCCCATAGTTCACAGGAGGCAAGCAGCTGGAGTGATCTGGTCCAGGCGACAAGCAAACGGCAAACAAACGAGGGGAGCAGTTACTTCCCTGGGTGACCCCCATAGGGACTAAAAGTCGGGGTTACCACAAACCACAGAAGGGCTAAGGAAGGCGAGTCGGTAGCCACCCTCATCAGTCAGCCTGAAGGATACCTGGTTCCAGCCTGGTTCATCCCAGCTACGCCCGGGTTACTCACCCTGCCATCAACAGTGAGTAAAACCCCTGAAAGACATTCTGCTTGTGTTGAGTTATTCTGCGCCTTGTGGTTCCACACACTTACACAGGGCCCTGGGGCTTGCCTCACTCTCAGGAGGCTATTACAACTGACTGCACCCACCATCAGCCCCAGGCATCCCTTAATCTGCAGTGGCGGTCCCCACTGACCGCAATTCTGAGAGTGGCGTCACGACAATCCTAGATAGAAGATTTCCTACCTGTGACAGGATCCAGCCGAGTGGAGTCCCTGAAGGTAATGCACCGACACTGCACTTGTGGGGCTTCACATCTGGCGTCACGAACAGGATAAGGACTAGACCTGTTCAGACAGGTGACCATGTGCCTGGGCGGTCCGCTTGGAAAATTGGAAGCGCCGCCATATTGCCACCATGAAAAGCGCGCTGAAAAACAACAGCAGCCCGCGCTGGGAGAAGTTACCGCCCACGAAGAGGTGTGGCTACCCAGAGATCCCCTGCAGAGTCCTGACCTCGCAAGTGATGAGAGCGGAGGCGTTCAGAGACGTCGGGACAGAAAGGGAGCCAGAAGCCTGCTGCTGGGAGAGGCAGAGCAGAAACTGAAGAGCCTGCTACTGGAGGCAGCGACGAGTCCACTGCTGGGAAATCGTGCAGAAGAAGGCGCAGAGGAAATGGCGTCTGAACGCAGAAACCCAGAACCAGGCTCCGCTGCCTGGTGGTATCGGGAGCTTGCCCAGTTCTGCGACCGACTGGAGACCCGGGTCGTAGAGCAGATCAGAGAGGAACGCACGGAGCTTCTGGAGATGGCTGCAGCGGTTCAGGCCTATGAGAGGGGAACCGCACGACGAGTGCCAGACCGGACGGCGACGACTCAGACCCCGATGATACCACCGATGGGTGAGTCCAGTGTTGCCCCTGCCAGCGCGAGTGCCCCGACCCCTGCTGCCACGCCCGCGGTCCCTGAAGAGGCGCCCGGCGCGGCGACGCTGAACCAGGCCGCAGCCACGCCAGGTGCGGCCCGCCAAGCTCCGATCGCTGCAGCGACGCCCAGCCCAGCCTGCACAGATCCCATCGCAGCTGCGACGCCAATTCAGGCCACCGCAGCGATGCCCTGCCCGGCCCGCCAAGACCAGGCCGCCGCCATGCAGGGCGCGGCCCGCCAAGACCAGGCCGCCGCCATGTCAGGCGCGGCCCGCCAAGACAAGAATGTACCTCTGTTTACCCTGGCCTGCAAGGCCAGAGCAGACACCGCTCCCCAGTCTAAGGAAGTCCCTGCTAGGAGGTCCCTGATAGGAGAGGACCCCGAATACTGGAAGCTGAAGGCTGACCTAGAGGCCCAGTTCCCACAGGAGATGGTGGATCGGTACCTGCTCCCTCCGCACACCCCCAAGGCGACTTCTGCAGTAACCACGCCAAAGAGTCCTCCGCCAGGGCTTGCTGATGACCACCCATCCCCGGCGCTGCCACAACAGGAGTGCTCAGAAGAACTAAGGGGGAGGGGAGGCCAGGAAGCTGAGGAGCTGACCCCGGAGCCATCAGCAGTGGATCCATGCCCAGAGCCAGAGATGCTGCCGTATTCCCGCTGGGATGAAGAGGAAGAGTTGCCTAGAAACCTCACCTGGGGGCCTGCAGGCAGTGAAGTAACAGCCCAGCAGAATCCAGCCCGTAGGACACGGCGCCGTAGCAGAACCAAGCTTTCCCCTGCACCGCAGTCTCCAGAGCAGAAAAACGAAGTCATGGCAAGAGACTTGGAAGAGAAACGGTTCCTGAGAAGGGCCAAATCCCAGGTTAGAGGTCCACTTTGTCGTGGTGTAGTAGAGGATTTCAGTTTGAAGAGTGGATATGGCTTCATAGTAGCTCCTGGTATAAAAGAAGGCATATTTGTGAATAGAAGGGATGTTAGAGCCCATTTGCCCAGAGGACATCCAGGAAGGAACTTACAGATGGGAGATACAGTGGAATTCACAATGCATCAGGGAGAAAGAGGATGGTATGCACTTGATGTTACGCCATGTACCAGAGATTCCTATAGAAACCCAGTTGTCTCCATACCACAAGAAAAAGAAACAGATACAGAAGAAGAAAGGAAAGATAAAGGACCCACTGATGAGACTACCTCCGATGATGAGAGAAATGAAGAAAACAACAGGTGCCGCAGCCCTACAGGCCCAAGCCCTGGTAAGGAGGAATCTGCGTAAAGTAAAGAAAGAAGTACAGCAAGTTACAGTTTTGACCAGTTTGCAACGTTTATAAGTTTAAGCATGTGCCCACATGAACTAATGTGAGAAATCCATGAACCTTAAGGCTATGAACTGGCTATAGCCACAAACTCTCGCAGTGTAAATAGTTACCCCAGAGGTACCACCACCAGAGCCAGCCTGTTTAGGGGCTTGGCTCACCTGCAACCAGGGAGCACGTCCGTTTATGGGGCCTTGGCTCGCCTGCAACCAGGGAGCATGCCTGTTTATGGGGCCTGGCTCTCCACCACAAAGAGGGTACCTGGTCAGCACCAACTGTGGAGGCCGCCTCTACATCCTGCCAGAAGAGGCTGAAGGCGCGGCTTCACCAGGCCAGGTATGCCCTGAAGACCACTAGACCATGAAAGCCGCCTCTACATCCTGCCAGAAGTCAATAAGTACAAAAATCACACGTAATGGGAACAAGTCAAGCAAAAAAATGTGGGAATGTAGGGAAGATGGAGAAAAAGTGTGGGCAGAGTAATGCCACACAACCTGCCCAAGTACAACACAATTAAATGTATATGAGGCCGTCACATTACAATGTTATGCGGCTAGGTGCCCCCGTGACAAGGTGACAGCCCCACGGAGAGAAGACATACATGCACCAACGTATTATATATCAATATCAAGTTTGAAGGCAAGTGTCAAAATATCCCCTCTCCATGAAGGTGCACCATGGCAAGGATGGCACCACGCCACGTGACCACCCAGGCTGGGATCACAGGAGAAAACCGTGTCTCAACATAAGTATGTACGATAGGTAAATCCCAGCATGGGTGGCCCAGCGTGCAGAAAGGCAGGGCAAGTGGACGATACCTGTGTGGTGTAGCAGGAGGCTTCCTGCCTCTACAACCTGCCCTGCTACACCACACAGGTATCGTCCACTTGCCCTGCCTTTCTGCACGCTGGGCCACCCATGCTGGGATTTACCTATCGTACATACTTATGTTGAGACACGGTTTTCTCCTGTGATCCCAGCCTGGGTGGTCACGTGGCGTGGTGCCATCCTTGCCATGGTGCACCTTCATGGAGAGGGGATATTTTGACACTTGCCTTCAAACTTGATATTGATATATAATACGTTGGTGCATGTATGTCTTCTCTCCGTGGGGCTGTCACCTTGTCACGGGGGCACCTAGCCGCATAACATTGTAATGTGACGGCCTCATATACATTTAATTGTGTTGTACTTGGGCAGGTTGTGTGGCATTACTCTGCCCACACTTTTTCTCCATCTTCCCTACATTCCCACATTTTTTTGCTTGACTTGTTCCCATTACGTGTGATTTTTGTACTTATTGACCTATGCGGTTTTTATCTAATAAAACTAATATTTTTTACATGTACATTGTGGCCTGATCTCCTTTTTTCTCCTATTATGCATGTTCTCTGGAGTAGGTTCTTACCCTAGGGGGTCGCTATCAGTGGCCTCCCCGGTGTTTATAAGTATTATGGCGAAATTGTCATATCTATCCTGCCAGAAGTGGCTGAAGGCGCGGCCAACGTGAGAGGGTTTTGGGTGGGTTAACGGACTTGTGGGTGGAGGGTGGTGATGTATGGTACCTGGTGGTTTTAAAATGTTTTACCATGTTTTAATGTTTATTGCATTTTAAAATGTTGTCTTGCAGCCCGAGGACGTGCTGGTGATAACTAAGGGGGAATGTGGCGCCCCTGACCTGGTCAGGCACCACTGAGTACTGCACCCATGCTGGGGACAGTACAAACAGGTAATCCAGAAGGCTGACCGAGGTGTGACTACACAGGCGCATAGTGATCAGGTCTCACACATGTACCTTTGGGAGGACCCCTGGGGATCCCAGGAGGGGGCAAAGCCTTCACCTCCACTTGAGAAGTGGAGGGGGCGAAGCCTCCATCTCCACTCAAGGGGTGTGGTAGAGAGCCTGGTTGCTAGGTGGCGTAGGCAGGCACAAGGGGAAAAGAGAAGGAGGAGTAAACAGTCTGAAGCAGAGTGTGGAGGAGTGAGGAGCATGGAAGTGGAGCTCAGACAGGAGCAGCCGTGCAGGTCCCACGAGTGAGCCAGTTTAGTGCAGCAGTTCAGGAAGAGCAGAAGCAGACCCCTGGAGCTGTTGCAGTCTAACAGCGTCCGCGCAGTGACTACCGACGGGGGAGAACGGTCACCTGGTAGTGCTGCCCGAACACCACACACAGCTGGAGAGAGAGCAGTGTAGTGGAAAGTAAGGAGACTGTCAGGGAGTACCAGGCCCAAACGGGCGGCAGATCCCGATGCGGGGATAGATCCACCTTTCCTTGCTAAACCTGCCGGTGTGGGGCCCTTAAAGCCCACGCCACAACACCACAAAAGCCGCAGCCACGTAGCCACAGTTAGGGCCCATAGTTCACAGGAGGCAAGCAGCTGGAGTGATCTGGTCCAGGCGACAAGCAAACGGCAAACAAACGAGGGGAGCAGTTACTTCCCTGGGTGACCCCCATAGGGACTAAAAGTCGGGGTTACCACAAACCACAGAAGGGCTAAGGAAGGCGAGTCGGTAGCCACCCTCATCAGTCAGCCTGAAGGATACCTGGTTCCAGCCTGGTTCATCCCAGCTATGCCCGGGTTACTCACCCTGCCATCAACAGTGAGTAAAACCCCTGAAAGACATTCTGCTTGTGTTGAGTTATTCTGCGCCTTGTGGTTCCACACACTTACACAGGGCCCTGGGGCTTGCCTCACTCTCAGGAGGCTATTACAACTGACTGCACCCACCATCAGCCCCAGGCATCCCTTAATCTGCAGTGGCGGTCCCCACTGACCGCAATTCTGAGAGTGGCGTCACGACAATCCTAGATAGAAGATTTCCTACCTGTGACAGGATCCAGCCGAGTGGAGTCCCTGAAGGTAATGCACCGACACTGCACTTGTGGGGCTTCACACCTTCACCCTGTGGTCAGCACACAGAATTTTCATACTTTAAAGATCCGGCCTGCTCTCCAACACTACTGGAGGTATATATAGGGAGAGACCTGTCAATCAACTAGAGCAGTGTTGGGAAAAGCCAGCCGGGGACGGAGCCGGCCAAGTTGTGTCTCTGGCTATAAGATAAGACACATCTGGATCTTTAAAGTACACTTAAAGTACGATGGCAGTTTCGGATGCATGAATGATTCAGGTGACAGTTGGGTATATTTACGAGAAAACCTAAGACTTCCACTTAAGGCCGGTTTCACACATCAGTGAAAAACACTGACGTTTTTCACTGGCGTGTAAAACACGCACATGTCCCTCCGTGTGCTGTGAATTACGGCACACGTGGGTTGTCTAAGTGCAATCCGGGCTCCGTTCTCCGTGGCCCGTGATTGCACTTGTGAGATTAACTCACCTGTGCGCGCTCCCGCTCTCCATGGTGCTGATCGCTCCCGCGGTGCAGCATCCGGCCGGCACTGACCTCTGCAGCAGCTGCTTCCTGGTCGTCTGTCTCGTGCATCATGTGTATGCGCGACAGTAATGAGCCGTCCGTGGGACATCAGTGATGCCAGAAAAAAATGGACATGTCTCCGTGCGGCAATCACGGACACGCGGGTATGCCGCACGGAGACACGTGCAGTGACAAATCACTGACGTGTGAGCAGACCCATTCATTATAATAGGTCTGCGTATGTCAGTGATTCTGGTACGTTTAAAAAAAAGCACAAACGTACCAGAATCACTGACGTGTGAAAGTGGCCTTAAGGCCAGAGCTTCATGGCATTTTTTGGTATTATGACTTTTTACTAACTGCCAATCATGCAGCAGGTAAAGCTTGATGCTGTGCAATGGTCAATGTAGCCCCCTCGATATACCACCACTGTTGATTATAAAAAAAATCATAGCATTTGATACAACAGCTGCAGGTTTATGTAGTGGAGGGACTAGCTTTAGCAGACAGAAGATGGCTCTATTTAAAGGAAACCTGTCACCAGTTTTTTCCCATATAAACTGCACTCATCAACAGTAAGTTCTTACATAGAGCATTCCAGAATACTGTGTATAAGAGACCAAGCCGATCTGTATATCATAAAAAAGACCTTTTGTTATACTCACCTGCAGGATAGACCGGCGCCTCCTCTCTCCTTGCGATCGCCGTCCTCCTGCTTTGCTTCGTGTGCATGACATGTTGATGACACGTCATATGTCATCCATACAGTGTCCTCCATTGCGCTCCTACACACGTGCACTTCTTTCCTTCCTTCTGCGAGCAGACAAGAGAAAAGAGGCTATACGCGATCAAACATACATATATAGTTTTTATTACAAAGAAGATGCAAGAAAAACAGAAACGTGATGGAATAGAAAGTAGTGAACACAAAAACATCACAAACTTGCTAATCTCGCCAATAAATATGATGGATTGGTGTCGGAAGATAATTGATAAATTAGTGTAGGGAGATGAAAATTTCACTAAATATCAGGTTATCAAAAGGAATTAATTTAGCTAATAGAAGCTGATCCATTAAGATATATCTATACAATGACATATGGACCCATAAGAACAATTTGCACCCAGAAGTTTATATTAATTACCAATGAATTGCTGCTATACAGTGTGTCCACCCATATCCTGTCCACCGCCATTAACTTGAGAACGACGGCAGCTATAGGCATAGAAGTGGTGTCTAGGTATAGTAAAGTTGCCATGCACTGCGCAATGAAACTACCTACAGCGCCATCTGGTGGAAAACAACAGAGTTAGCATTTTTATCTCGAAAACGGAACAAGATAGAGAAAAAAAGGGAATTACAAAGTTGTAGGGCATCATCAATTCAATACGAATCGACACCTTGCATACAGAAATGCTATGATTAGAACGTGTAAAACTCACAAGGCTGCGGACGTGAAGCGATACCTCATGGAGACCTTCCTACAAGTCATTGGGTATGATCCCTGCATGGAGTGGCCTCCACACTCACCTGACCTCAGCCCATTGGACTTCTTTCTGTGAGGTCACGTCAAATAGCAGGTGCATGCGACCCCTCCACCAACATTGCAGGACCTATGACTACATATCACAGATGCTTGTGCAAATGTGTCACCTACCATATTGCACAACGTGCAGCAAGATACAGTATGCTGTCCAGAGTCCAGATGTGCATTGCAGCTGACGGGGGCCACTGTGAGCATCAAAGTTAAATGAGCGCCATATGCGTGACCAGCATTCAATGTTTTGGGGGGTCATGGGATTCATATCATAGCATTTCTGTATGCAAGGTGTCGATTCATACTGAATTGATGATGCCCTACAATTTTTTAATTCACTTTTTTTCTCTATCTCGTTCTGTTTTCGAGATAAAAATGTTAACTCCATTGTTTTCCACCAGGTGGCGCAATAGGTGTTTTCATTGCGTAGCGCATGGCTACTTCACTATACCTAGACACCACTTCTATGCCTATAGCTGCCGCCGTTCTCAAGTTAATGGCGGTGGACAGGATATGGGTGGACACCCTGTATAATCATTGCCAATATAGAATTTATGAGCCTAATAGATGTGAACCACCATATTACACAATTCCCAGATAAAAGTTGTTGCATGGATATACACCAATAAAGAAAAAATATTATCCATTAAAATAGTCTACAGGACACAGCAATGGTACCTGGATGCTGACTCACAACTGAACACCCATAAATATAGTTGTCACAATCACAAAAGGTGTAATATAAATCAAAAAATGATATGCTCCATTTGTGTAAAAATCAGAAGCATCGATTATATAAAATAATCAGTATCAGTTTACAGAGGCATAACACTGTATGCAAGGTGTATGTCACCTAATACAGCATGTACCTGTGGGTAATCAGCTGGCGGGGAAAAGCAGAAGAGTGGCGTCTGACTTGACGTGCGTTTCGGTGGTATGCCTTCATCAGGGTGTGAGCAGAGTAAAGTACTGTAATGCGCAGGCTCAGGGAAAGGTCAAATAACACCCGCGTATGCACACTACAATACTTTGCTCTGCCTTCAGTAGGGCAGAGAGAAGTTTGCGTTCGCAAGAGAACAATGGAGGTGTGTGTGGATGATGTAGGATGCGTCATCCACACCAAGCAGGGAAGGAGGGTGACGATCGCAAGAAGAGAGGGGGTGATGCCCATCGGACCGGAATGCCCCCAAGTGAGTATAATAAAAGCTATATTTATGTTACACAGCGGCCTGGGCTCTTGTATACAGTATTCTAGAATGCTGTATATTAGAGCCCACTGGTGGTGTCTGCAGTTTAAATGGCAAAAAAACTGGTGACAGGTTCCCTTTAACTGTTCAATATGTCCAGTACATGTGCATGTAGATTCTGTTATAAAACTTAAAAAGATCATTACTATTAAAAACCTACAATAATGGGGGGCTTGTCGGAGAATTTGCATTTGAGCACATGAGCTTCAACCTACGCACTATTCTCCGTCTTGTCTTCTAGCAATATACGCAACGTGATGTATACTGATATGCAGATGCGAAAGGAACTCTTCTTCCTCTGTTTATGCGGAGAAATTCAGAAAACACTAGTCTGAAGGGTCAAGAAACGGAGGGTAAGCCGGGACTGTGACTTGAAAACAGAATGGAATGTGGAGGAGGCATCTAGATTGATATAATGAAGCACAGAAACTCATCCAATATTTGGCGGCATTAAATTAGGCAAAATCAATGTTTTAAAAGAAAAAAATATCGGAATTGGAAATCCCCTTTAACTCTGAAGTTAGATATTCTCAGTATAGTGGGTACAGCCAAAACCCTCTCAGCAGCCAAAACCCTCTCTGCCATGAAGGACGACATCAGTATTACAAATACACATTTTACATTGGGCTAATGAGTTTTTCCAAAAATGTGCAATTGGGGCGCTGGGAATGATTAACAGAACATTGAAAGAATGACACCCATTCAATGAAACCTAATTTTAATTTGTCCCTTTCTATGCGTGCTTTCCCATGGATAACTCAGCAGGAGCGTACGGTGCCCATTCATTTAAGAAACTGCAGAGAGTGCACTATTGTGTTTGGCAGTGGCAAGAGCAAAATATCCATAAACCTGTTAGCAGGGAAAATTCCCACTTTACTCATAGCTAGGACTCATTTCCAGTAACGATATCCATCCCTTGCTTGAAGGTATACGAGTTCTCTAAGAAAATCCCTACAGGCTCAGCAGAAAGAATCCATTCAGGATGCAGCCTCGGGGCTTGTCTCCGTCAATGTATATTCTGTAAATTACGCAACACAAGCACGCACTTCATCTGCAATCGGGAAGAATGCAAACACTGAGATGTCATGGAAGATTGGAAATTCTGATCTAAAACTCTACCCAGTAACCTAAAACAGACACATCCGGGGGAACTACATCCAAGCCAAGACCACTAGAGTTTACTAGAAGTAGAATCATTGCAAGATGCACCACATTTATGGAACAACCCTCACTTGTCTGAGCATGTGTCGTGCATTTGTATTCAACCCCCTAAATAAAATCCTTACAGGTCTTAGTATCTTTTCAAACTTTTCTGCTATGAGGCAGTGCTCCACCTATCGTGTCTATATATTGACTTCAGTCCAGGGTTGTATGTATTATTACAGTAATATTTTGTATTAAAGTTCTGGATCCTTCAGTTCTTATTTTCCCTTATGATGTACTGTTGGGAAGAGGAGTTTTTTCAATGCTTCTGTATCTTCTCCAGGTTACTAATTTAAACTTTTTATTATCTCTCTCCGCTATTCATCAAATGATTACGAACATTGTTTTGAAAAGTCCAAACTTTTTTACACAAAAACTATTGGTGTTTTCACGCCAGTTTCTGCCAAACTAGGAAGATCTGGTGCACCACAGAGGTGGGACAGGTAGGAGGCGGAACGGAGGCGTGAGGCCACAGCTCTTATAATTCATGACGAGCGGTGGCATTTCTTATACCACAGATCTTACTCTAGTCCCTGACTGATTAAGAGGCGTGCAGCTCTTAATGAATCAGAAGTGCCTGACTCTAGTAAGCCCCTTCATTAAAAGCGACGTGCACATCACTGGTCACAGTGAATTGGGACCCATGTTCTTTCACATTGCTGGTCTTGGTAAATCGGGATCCATGTTCTTGCATATCGCCGGTCTCGATGAATTGGGAGCCATGTTCTTGCACATCGCCGGTCTCCGTAAATCGGGACCCTTGTTCTTGCAAATCACAAGTCTTGGTAAATCAGAACCCATGTTCTTCCACATCGCCCGTCTTGGGAAATCGGGACCCATGTTCTTGCACATCGCCAATCTTGGTAAATGTGGACCCATGTTCTTCCACATCGCCGGTCTTGGGAAATCGGGACCCATGTTCTTGCACATCGCCAGTCTAGGTAAATGTGGACCCATGTTTTCGCACATCGCCGGTCTTGGTGAATCGGGGCCCATGTTTTTGCACATCACTGGTCTCAGTGAATCGGACCCATGTTCATGAACATAGCTAGTTTTGGTGTTCTTGCACATCGCTGGTCTTGGGGAATCGGGACCCATGTTCTTGCACATTCCCGGTCTTCGTGAATTGGGACCCATGTTCTTGCATATTATTGGTATTGGTTTATCGGGACCCATGTTCTTGCAGATCACCATTCTTGGTAAATCGGGACCCATGTTCTTGCATATCGCTGGTCTCGGTAAATCGAGACCAATATTCTTGCACATTGCCGGTCTCAGTTAATCGAGACCAATGTTCTTGCATATCACCGGTCTTGGTGAATCGGAACTCATGTTCTTGTTCCCATTTGTCCCTTGTTATTGTTATGAGAAAATGGTTAATGTATTAATAGTGGCTTATTCAATAAAAAACGATGTGAATAAAAAATGAAGAGGAATCATTGTAATGTGGATGCACATCCATGGATGCAAATCCTTCAAATATTTACTTGGTAAATGTACACAAGACAATTGTAGGACATTTGCTTATTATGTTTTCATTTTATCTTATATTCTATTTTTGTATTAATATGATAAATATTATTATTTTTTGTTTCCTCCCTAAACAGGAGTAGAGTGCTGTAATTGTCATCTTTAATAAACACTATTGTTCAAATAAGGTCATATTCACTATATAACATAAAATCTCCAGCTACTCTGTCTGTTTAGATAACAGTGACATAACTAGGACCCTATAGACCCCAGGGTAAAATTTGGACCTGCCCCCCCCCCACCCACACACACACACACACTGCACCAGCATGTTTTCGAGTTTGTGTTGCCATCCATAAAAAAATATAGGTAGTACAATGTATAAATCTGACATAAAACATGACAATAGAATAATATTTAAGTGATACTTCAAAATAATAGAGTCAGAAAGTTACCGAAGAACGATCATTATCACAATTATAATACTGAACAACGTTTCCAATACTAACCTAATACACAATTAAGACGACATGCAAGAGACAAGTAATGCCACAACTTCATGTCCATATATTACTACCACATAGTGACCAAAAAATACCATCATACTGATAAAAATTGCTTTACGAACACCAAAATTTACCCAATATTTACCCATATAGGGTGGGTCCAGTGCCAATAAGAGTAATACTTTTGGGGGTTGATGTTAGCTGTGAATTGACAGCTGTCATCAAACCCAGGGGTTAGTAATGGAGAAGCGTCTATCAGTCACCCATGGAAGAGCTGTCCAATGCGCCAGAATGCGCATCTAATGTACAGTATGCACAACTTCTGTAGTGGCTGCGGGCTGCTATTTTTAGGCTTTGAAGGGATCAATAACCATGGCCATTTCTACCCTGATAATAGTAGCACTCCGCTGTCTGCTTTACCCTGGCTGATTGTCAAAAATAGGGGGGACCCCACATTTGTTTTTTTGACAATTGATATGATTGTCCTGATGAAGAAGTCTGTAATGACTTTGAAATGCGTTGACTAATAAATCATATTTGATCTACTTCGTTTGGACTGTGTGGCTGCACGGAAGATTATCCCTTTCTCCTACTATATTCTTTGAGGAAATATGAAAGATATAAAAAGTAAAAAGTGATTGATGAACCAAATACCAACAATATGCAAGAACATGGGTCCCAATTCACGAAGACTGGGAATGTTCAAGAACATGGGTCCCGATTCCCCAAGACAAGCGATGTGCAAGAACACCAAAGCTAGCTATTTTCATGAACATGGGTCCGATTGACTGAGACTGGTGATGTGCTAGAACATGGGTCTGGTCAGGGGCTGGCTCATTTTCTGCTCCGTTTCCCCCCTCCTGGCTCTGATCGCCGGCCTCCTTCCTTGATTGACGGAATGACGCCCTTCATCATCCTCCTCGTCGCATTTTCAAATCTCGTGCCTGTGCAGTTAGGTCTACTCGCGCAGGCGCAGTTCACTCTGCCATATCTCGGGCAGAGCGCCAGTGAGCTAAATGCGCAGGCGCGAGATTATAGGCGGGTACTAGGATGACGCTGGTGAGGTCATGCACAGCAAACACCTCACCAGCGTCATCCTAGTACCCGCGCATAATCTCGCGCCTGCGCATTTAGGTCATCGGCGCTCTGCCCGAGATATGGCAGAGTGAACTGCGCCTGTGTGAGCAGACCTAAGGCG
Source organism: Anomaloglossus baeobatrachus (assembly GCF_048569485.1). Lineage (NCBI taxonomy): Eukaryota > Metazoa > Chordata > Amphibia > Anura > Aromobatidae > Anomaloglossus > Anomaloglossus baeobatrachus. The sequence continues at coordinate 748,699,678 of NC_134354.1, forward strand.
CAAGATTTGAAAATGCGACGAGGAGGATGACAGAGGGCGTCATCCCGTCAATCAAGGAAGGAGGCCAGTGATCAGCAGCAGGAGGGCAGAATGGAGCAAAACATGAGCAAGCCCCTGTGGCCCACAAAGGTAATTAGCATACCTAAGGGCCAAGTTTTATAAAGTTATTTTTGGGGTCTAAAAGGGGAGTCAGGGCCAAGGTGCACCTTCCTAGAATGCAGCCCAGGAGCTGCAAAAGGTGATTATTTTCGTTTCATGGGGAAAATTCTGGTGACAGGTTCCCTTTAACATTAATACTACAAAGTTTTGCGTTTGTTATTTATATTGTGGTCTACGACTTCCTATCCTCTCACCGCAGGATTTTGCAAACTATGGGAAAATTAAATTGGGAACCAGTTGCCAAATACATTTATACAAGTTCTTCAATTGTTTTACTTCTCTTTTATGCTTTTACAAAGAAAAGTTTTATTGTTGACTCATGAATCTGCAATAAAATTTAGAAATGCATTTTAAGAGCCCATTGGCAGATTGCATCTTTTTGTAAGGTGTGGGGTGACCAGATGAGGACCTGTAGCAAAATGTAAAAAAGGGATGAGTATTGGAGAGGGTTTTGATGGGGCATATGATGGTATGAGTGAACACACAGAATGCCCATCCTCCGTGAGAGAGAGGGCTGGTAAAAACCTCTCTTGTTCATCTATCCAAAGCAACAACCATTGGGGAAGGCGTGAGCCGGACCTCCTACTCATGGCGTACAATAGCAATAATATAGGCTGCCTCTTTGGATTATATTTCCTTACAGGTACCATTGACAGTAGTATTTATAGTGTGTACATCACTTAAGATTTTTGAAAACTTCCATGGTCATGAGTCAAAACCAAAAAAGCTAAAATATTGCATTTGTATTAACTAAAAAGCCTTCTAGAATCCAACTCATTCAGAAAACTGGGATAGTTTATATATCAACACATCCTGTTTCCTTAATTGACCCACACACTTTAGATACTGTAGAAGTCATCTAAACATTATCTCCTGGGGTTGATATGAGACTCTCAAGACGCATTATATTTACTTCTGTAAAACAATTGTTTTTGACAGTTCATAATAAACCTACGGATTATGAACATAAATACGTTCATGAATCATTTTTCAAATAAATTTGCCATATGCTACATTTTTATAGGCTTTATCGCTAATTCTCTGTCGTCTATGAGCTAGTAGGTGGAGACCAGCTGCAGTGATGTCTCCCATACACAGCACACCCAGACATGAGAGATTCCTGCTCTCATGCCTATAAGTTGAACATGTTCACAAGTAGCAGCGGCTTGGAGGACATTACATTAGTGCAGCTGTGAATCTACATCTAAGGAGACTAAAACACTAGGTAACAGTAGCATGTATCTTTTATTTCTCTTTCTCCCCACTTCTTTCCCTAGGCTTCAAATGGAAGCTGCTGTAACATGATCCCTCAGTAAGCTGGCAGTTTGCCTTATCTTGACCCACTGTGTGGGTTTTTTTTAGAGTGTATGATGTGCTTAATGGGGTTGTCCACTACTAGGACAACCACTTCTGAATATCCATTTGCATACTCAAGTGAAAAAAAAAAGACCCTGTACTCACCTCCCATTCTGGCACTGTTCCAGCGTTGTCAGTAATCGCAGTTTGGGGCTCATGTGACATTGTGATATTGTGACCTCATGTGAGCCCCACGTCCAATCACCACTGGCTTCTCTCCCCCCGCCATCGAACCAAATGAGCAATCAACTGCAGCATCACTAACTATTGATTAATTCATTTGGTCCAAAGGTGGGGAGAGAGAAGCTGGCGATTATTGGACACTTGCATGAGGTCACAATGTCATGTGAGCCCCGAACCGGGGTTAACGACAGTACTGGAATGGCGCTACAATGGGATGTGAGTACAGGGTCTTTTATTTTAACTGGTGGAAACAAGTGGAAGGGGTTGTTTCAGTAGTAGACAACTCCATTTAAGAAGTAAATGGGAGGAAAAGAAGTGGCTCATAAGTGGAGAAAGTAACTTATTTCTCTGATAATATAAAATATAGAGTTTTTTATATTTTTTTAGATATTTTCTTTTTACAAAGTATATCACTGATCTTAGATTTAACTCCTGTTGAACTACCTTCTTGTCCCTTGGTTCAAGAAGGACAATGACTATGGAGGTGGACATCATCTGGTCAGTCCTGTGACTCTTGCCCTGGTGACTCTGATTCCACTTGTTTCTGCCATTAACATAAAAGATCTTGTACTCACTTCCCATTCGAACGTCGTTCCAGCTCTGTCGTTAACCGCGGTTCGGGGCTCACATGACATTGTGACAACACATGAATGCCGCGTCCAATCACCGTTGCCTTCTCTCCGCCGCCTTCGGACCAAATAGGTAATGAACAGGAAGTGAGTGGCAACCCCAGTATCATTTCCTGTTGATTAATTCATTTGGTCCAAAGGCGGGGAGAGCAAAGCCAGCAGTGATTGGGCGTGGGGCTTGCATGAGGTCACAATGTCATGTGAGCCCGAACCACGATCACCAAAGTGCTGGAACGGCGTTGAAACAGGAGTTGGGACAGGGTGTTTTGTTTTAACTGGGGGAACCAAGTAGAATCATAAGGGGTGCTCCTTGTAGTGGACAACCCCATTTAGGAAGCAAATGGGAGGAAAGGTGACTCATAAGTGGAGAAAGTAACATATTTCAATGATAACAGAAAATATAAAGTATATTTTCTTATATCAGATTTTTTTTAAAGTAAAAGTCTCCTTGTTGGAATTTAAAATTAACACACAAAAGTAAAAAAAATCCTCACAGTAACGTAAACAAGGTTTCTACTCGCAGAATGCAGTAAAGCTGGGGTTAAAGGATAACATTGAACCAATAACATAATTTTTTTTTTTCGACAGTTCATAAAATTTCTACTGATTAGAAACATGAATACTTTCATAGACAGCTTTGTAAATAAATTTGCCATAAGCGACATTTTTGTGGTTTTAACACAGAACTTCCTTTATAGTCTTGTATGAATTATGAGCCTTCTCACGACGACTTAAGAAAACGAGAATTGAGAATATTTACCGCAAAGAAATCTTGCAATTAAAATAGCATCTTCTACACAGCTTGAGGGGGAACGTGATGAAACACCATGAGTAACAGATTGTGTAGTTGGCTCATAGGATGTGTATCTTCTATCAGCGGAAGAGGAGTGATGGCTGTGATTGTCACCGCAATTGGTCAATCGGTGATAACATTTCCAATGCTTGCTGTAATAGCACCTAAAATGAATGTACAGGTTTTAGCCTAAAAAATAATGTGGAAATCAGTATCTATAGCTATAGCTGATGCTTACCTCTTTATTTCCTGACTGCTTGTTAGCTCATCATTTTTAAAGACCGAGGTTCAGTACTTTTTTATTTGCAACTACCTCGATGATTAGTAGTAGTTGTGTGAGTATGGCTTGGGGAGGTAGTTGCGGGCAAGGGGGTTCTCCAGTAGTCCGCACCCCGACCATCCCCATAGAGTAAAAAGGGCTATGGCGTTTGTGAGTTGGAGAGACCTGGCTGGGTGCAAGGAGTGCTGTTGTGCGGGTCATATCTTTGGAACAGCTAGAGATTGCCGATAGCTAGGGCAACTCAGGTTCCTCAAGCATTGAAGACAAACGCAACAGCCTACAGTTCTTTTTTTTGGTTAACTTTCAGTTCAACAATTGCATCTTTACAACTGAGACAGCGGGCATATTCTCTTATTTCAACTTCAACACACTTTAGGTCACAACAACAAAACGCCTCATGCTGGGCACGTCTTCGACACTTGTTTCGTTGCTAAGCACATAATCGATTTTGGATTTAACTCCTATCAAACTACCTTCTTGTCCCTTAGTTCCAGAATGACAGTGACCATGGCGGGAGACATCATCTGGTAACTCCTGTCCAAGCTCTTGTGACTTTTGCCAACATGGACATGAGGGGAATTAGGGGTTACCCACAGTCATAGCAAAAAGCCTTACACTCACAGATGCCACGAAAATTTCCGAGTAGCATGGTAGATTACTGCCGTCCACTAGCTGCTCTCCTCTGCCGGGATGGGTTAGAGGCCTGGCCCACAGTAGGTCCACAAGCAAAGTCACTAACTTATGAGCCAATATCATAGCACAACACACGTAATCTTCCTCCATACCCTATGGCATGAGTCTCTCCGACATTATAGGTCCATACTTCTCCACCCAGCCTGGCATCATGGTCCCACACATCAAAGTCATCCAGTCCCCTATCGGCTAAAGGTCGGCGTCCAACCCACAGGGACCCGCTCACTACTGGTACGACCGCAGACTGGACTCTGCTCTTTTAATGTCAGTTACAGTAGCTGCCTGTTCACCCAGTGCTATGCTACGCGTCCTCCATTAGTTCTTTTCGTCTTGAAGGTCACCCGTTCCTGAAACAAACCGGTTTCAGCTGCCACCTGTACGTGTGTCTGGTTGCTTCCTTAGGGTTCATGCTGTCTCACTGTCGGTAGATTACTTTTTGACATAATTTGCATCCATTAACTGCAGTCCAAGGTATTGAGCAACTGGCACATCCGATCTATTCACTAATTAGTCCCTAAATGGATGAAGTCAGCCTGTTGCTAAGCATTCTAATATTTACATGTATGAGCACTACCAAGAAGCAGCCACAAGATGGCCTCATTAATACTCTATGCATAAACACATTATATCCACAATATATACATAGACACAGTTCACACTATTATAATATAACACAGTCGGTGTATGCGGGCATAGTTGCTCCCCTCTTACAGTAGTTGAATTATTAGTACATTTTTTCTTTTTATTTTCTCCCATCCTTTGAGAAAATTTGGGCTTCTGCATTTTACTGCTCTCACCATGCAAATGCAGCCAATTGGGCGGTAATAGAAGTTTGAATTCTCGTCAGATTTGAGAAATTTTACCTGGAAATTTGATTTGCAGGAAATTTATTCACTACAAGTTTAATATCCTTCTGGGGCCTAGATATAGACCCCAGATAATAATAAATGTGAGATGTAGAAAAAAACGAACACAACCAATACTGACCTCACTGGTTACCTCTTCAGACACCCCCGGTGCTTGCTGCCCCCTATATAAACCTTGGCATCTGTTCTTACCGCTGCGCATGAAACACTGGGCTTCTTCACGTTAGATCGTAACGTCCCTGCCCAGGACGTCCCTGTGTATGTACGAATAAAGGTCTTAACTAACTAGTTTCTTCCTCAGGAAAGTTTCGAAACGCGTAAGTTGGCCCTTGCAGGCTGCCGTACTCATTGGTGACGTCATCCCTCCTGCTTCTGCGTGTCCTGCATTGAGCTCTTTGCTGTCTTCGGGGCGCCTACGGCTGAGGCATCCAGCAGCAGCATCGCGCCCAGCAGACCGGGGGCTCGCTCTACTGTGCTGGGATAGACCCTCACAGTACCCTGCACCGAGTACTCCCTCCGAGGTTGGCGCAATTACAAGCACCAAGTTGCTGAGCACTCCGTAACAGGAGTTCACTCAGAATCAACACTGAAAGTTTTTGGGGGGTTTTTTTTCTCTGCACATTATTGATCACTACCAGCCTGATCCTGGAGGCTTCCTGATCTACACTCCCGGTCATACATGGTTGCACCTGATCCTGGAGGCTTCCTGATCTACACTCCCGGTCATACATGGTTGCATCTGATCCTGGAGGCTTCCTGATCTACACTCCCAGTCATACATGGTTGCACCTGATCCTGGAGGCTTCCTGATCTACACTCCTGGTCATACATGGTTGCACCTGATCCTGGAAGCTTCCTGATCTACACTCCCGGTCATACATGGTTGCATCTGATCCTGGAGGCTTCCTGATCTACACTCCCAGTCATACATGGTTGCACCTGATCCTGGAGGCTTCCTGATCTACACTCCCGGTCATACATGGTTGCACCTGATCCTGGAGGCTTCCTGATCTACACTCCCGGTCATACATGGTTGCACCTGATCCTGGAGGCTTCCTGATCTACACTCCCGGTCATACATGGTTGCACCTGATCCTGGAGGCTTCCTGATCTACACTCCCGGTCATACATGGTTGCACCTGATCCTGGAGGCTTCCTGATCTACACTCCCAGTCATACATGGTTGCACCTGATCCTGGAGGCTTCCTGATCTACACTCCCGGTCATACATGGTTGCACCTGATCCTGGAGGCTTCCTGATCTACACTCCCGGTCATACATGGTTGCACCTGATCCTGGAGGCTTCCTGATCTACACTCCCAGTCATACATGGTTGCACCTGATCCTGGAGGCTTCCTGATCTACACTCCTGGTCATACATGGTTGCACCTGATCCTGGAGGCTTCCTGATCTACACTCCCGGTCATACATGGTTGCACCTGATCCTGGAGGCTTCCTGATCTACACTCCCAGTCATACATGGTTGCACCTGATCCTGGAGGCTTCCTGATCTACATTCCCGGTCATACATGGTTGCAGTGAGTGCCTATGGGCAGTGTGTTATCATTTTGGCTTTATCTAAGGTTTTTTTCTGTGGTTTGTACATTTATCTTAACTTGACCACAGTAGAAGAGTTCATTAGCACAGCAGTAGTATCTTTTCTCTTCTTTCTCATGTTTAGTCACTCAGCAGGAGTGATTGTTATCGCTTGCAGCTTATGGAGCTCTTTAATGTGGGGTGAATATTTGTAAGGCGCAGATACTTTTTGTATACACATTAAGTACATAATTACACTTACATATACATTTGAAACCAGAAGTTTCCCTCCACTCTCTATAAAAACACATCTGCAGGTTTTTCCCTCTGCTCTCTATAAAGACACATCTGCAGGTTTTTCTCACTATCTGACATGAAATCAGAATAAACCTTTTCCATTTTAGGTCAATTAGGAACCAAAATTATTTATATTTGCCAAATGCCAGAATAATGAGAGAGGGAATGTTTTAAAACATTTTTATTACTTTTTGTAAAGTCAAAAGTTTACATACACTATGAGTGCTACGCCTTTAAACAATATGGGACAGCCCATATGGTGATGTCATGTCTTTGGAAGCTTCTGATAGGTTTATTGGTAACATCTGAGTTAATTAGAGACACACCTGTGGATGTATTTTAATGCACACCTGAAACACACTGCTTCTTCTCAGCACCTGGGACCCGATTCTCGCACTCAAAAAGAATCAGATCACAATATGCTGTGTTCAGAAATGCCCGATCTATCAATTAATCTGATCAGTACACCATGTAGCGAGAAAAAAATTACAAAAGACAAAGTTACGTTTTTTTGGTCGCCGTAACATTGAATTAAAATCCAATAACAGGCGATCAAAGTACCGCATCTACGCAAAAATTGTATAATTAAAAAATGCCAGCTTAAGACACAAAAAATAAGTCTTCATTGAGTGCCAAATCCCGAAAAATGAGAACACTAGGGGTCTCGGAAAATGGAAATCTTTTTTATGACAAACTTCTGCATTTTTTGTCACCACTTAGACAAAAGTAAAAGTACATATGTTAGGCATCTATGAACTCATACTGACATGATGTATCATAATGCCAGGTTAGTTTTATCATATATTGAAGACCATAAATTAAAAAAAATCGCAAAACAATCATGCAATTGCACTTTTTTCTGCAATTTAAACGCACTTGGAATTTTTTTTGCCATTTTTTAGTACACTATATGGTAAAACTAATGGTTTCCTTCAAAAGTACAATTTGTCCCACAAAAAACAATCCCTCATATGGCTATATTCACAGAAAAATAAAAACGCTATGGCTTTTGGAAGAAAGGGAGGAAAAAACAAAAATGGAAAATCCCCATAGGGTGAAAGGGTTAGTGAAAGCTTTAACATCTTCTCATCATGCCCTATATTTACCCAATCCTGGCTTTAATCCATGCCGGTGATAGAATCTCTATGCTGACCAGTTTGAAAAAGCCTGTCTCTGGAGTAGCTGAGGTGTTGCTTAAGTTGCAGCTGTGAAAATTCTTGCTGAAGAATCCTAGGAGTGTTATTTGTCTTACTTTTGTTGGCTTGTTTAATTGTAGTAGATGGATTAGTGTCTTGCTGACCTACTCACTAGTCAGGGTAAGTGCAAGGTGATAGAAGGCCTAGGCATGTGAGGGAGCATGGGGAAAGGACCTATCTAGGTATGTTCGAGAGCTCAGGGATCAGTCAAAGGTGAGTGTGAGGTGGTCCCCTCTTCCTATTGCCAGGACCTTCCTCTACATCTTCCCTGGTTTTCCCCCTGTGTGTTGCACACCGGGCTTTCCTTCGCTCTGTCCTATCGGTCTCCAATTTTTGCTTGGCTGACAAATCTGAGAATAAAGAAAGTAATAATAGCTGAAGAATCTGATGACAAATACAGTGTAAAGAAATCACATTAATATTTTTCTGTATCTAGTATTCTTTTTAAAGGAGTTGTCCATGTTGAGCAGTGCATTTTTATCTTGAGAGCATCTTGAGAGCGTCTCCCCATGATAAGGTAACTGACTATTATCTATGCAGGAATCTGAGAAAAAGTATTCAATATCCCTGCAGCATCTCCGCAGGGGGATAAAGGATTACAGTCATCAACTGAGTCACCATAGTGATATGTGATAAAGTCCTACCTGAAGGTGAGTGTCCTGTATAGGGACCTCCGCCAACTCATTCAAAGTTGGAGAACCGGATATTCTCAAAAGTGTTTCACACAAGAAAACCTACTTAATTTTATAATAACTTCTTAACAGGATATTAACTTTTTCTGTTTTTGCTTTTTTTTTTTTCCACCTCGTTCTTTCCAGTAACTTTATATATTTCCGTCCACATATGAGTATTTGTTTTGAATGACTCCATTCACTTTATCATTGAAAGTTCTGGAAAATAGGGGGAAAAAATTCAAGTGCGGTGAAATTGTGCAAAACATTGAATTCCACGTGTTTTTGGGGTTTTGTTGTTATGGCATTCATGGTGTGGCAAAAATGATATGGTAATATGATTCTTCAGGTCAATGTGATTACAAGTGATACCACATTTTTTTTTCTTTAAGGGGCAAAATTTTTTTTCGGGAAATTCATTACATTTTTATTCCTTGTGTCACCATGTTTCTAGGCCAGTAACATTTTTATTTTCATTTTTTGGTCAACGCAGCTTATTTTTAGACTGAGTTGACATTATTATTGATACCCTTTTAGGATAGATTGCCTCTCATTGCATTTACTTTAAAGAGCTGTGGCAGCCAAACTAAGCGGCAATTTTGCGGGGCTACATTTTTGTGCTAATTCTGCCGTTTACTAGTTGGATTTTTTCATTTTATATTTTGATAGACAAAACTTTTACAGTATATTTTTACTTATATATACATACATACATACATACATACATACATACACACACACACACACACACACACTGAGTATGGAAAGTATTCAGACCCTTTTACATTTTCCACTCTGTTTCACTGCAGCCAGTTGATAAATTCAAAAAAGTTCATTTTTTTTCTCGTTAATGAACTCTGCCCCCCATCCCCCATCTTGACAGAACAAAAAACAGAAATGTAGAATTTTTTTGCAAATTTATTAAAGAAGAAACACTGAAATATCACATGTTCATAAGTATTCAAACCCTTTGCTCAGACACTCATATTTAAGTCACTTGCTCTCCATTTCCTTGTGACCCTCCTTGAGATGGTTCTACTCCTTCATTGAAGTTCAGCTGTGTTTAATTAAACTGATAGGACTTGATTTGGAAAGGCGCAAACCTGTCTATATAAGACCTCACAGCTCACAGTGCATATCAGATCAAATCAGAATCATTAGGTCAAAGGAACTGCCCAAGGAGCTCATAGACAGAATTGTGGCAAGCTACAGATCTGGCCAAGGTTACAAAAGAATTTCTGCAGTACACAATGTTCCTAAGAGCACAGTGGCCTCCATAATCCTTAAATGAAAAAAGTTCGGGGCCACCAGAACTCTTCCTAGATCTGGCCCTCCAGCCAAATTGAGCAATCGTGGGAGAAGAGCCTTGGTGAGAGAGGTAAAGAAGAACCCCAAGATCACTGTAGCTGAGCTCCAGAGATGCAGTAGTGAGATGGGACAAAGTTTCACAAAGTCAACTATCACTGCAGCCCTCAATCAGTCGAGTCGGGCCTTTATGGCAGAGTGGCCCAATGGAAGCCTCTATTCAGTGAAAGACATATGAAAGCCTGCATAGAGTTTGCAAAAAAATACATGAAGGACTCCCAGACTATGAGAAATAAGATTCTCTGGTCTGATTAGATAAAGATAGAACTTTTTGGTGATAATTCTAAGCGGTATGTGTGGAGAAAACCAGGCACTGCTCATCACCTGCCAAATACAATCCCAACAGTGAAACATGGTGGTGGCAGCATCATGCTTTGGGGGTTATTATTTTTCAACATTTTTTTACTGTATTTCTTATTTCCTTTAAAGAACTTGAACCTGCCATCATCTGATCACTTATTCTATATACTGCAATACCATCGTACCATGTTATGCCTGTAAGCAGTTACAGGAAAAAAAAATAAAAAAAAAAATGAAAGGATTAAAGGAAGAGTGAATACTGGAAGATAAAATCAACTTTACTAAGAAAGAAGCATTTCACAGTTATATTAGTCACAGCTTTAATAGCTGACAGCCAAAATATATCATAGGTGCATTTCTCTCAGGAGTGGTTCCCCTTTGATAAAAGGCGATTATTGCAGACCAATATGTACACAGTTCGACGTGCTGAACAAAACTGCAGCTTCGAAAATGGACAAAACGTTTTGGTTACTGTCACTTTAAGGGTAGGTTCACAGAACTCTATAGAAAAATCAGTTTGAGCTATTCATTCTTACTTATCATCCGTGTGTAGTTCGCGTGTCATCTTTTTTTTTTTTTTCACGGAATCAGGATCATGTACAGTTTCTTATGCTACAGAATTGAAATCTATCCCTCAAAAATGGATTCTATACTGTGGCTTCCTCATTGAGCAACATTGGTCGGAGTGCTGTTCCCTATTTTCACAGATAGTTCAGACCAAAAGCATGGTCATGTACATGGGCCCTAAAAGGAAGAATATGCTCCATGATCTTGCAAGTTTCAATATACAATTCAGAATTGTGCTGCCCGACTCGCAAGTTCCATTGTTACGAAGGAGAGTTTTGGAAAGAATAAGTCTCCTAATTCCTTCTAAATAAAGTAATGTAAAACACAATCAAACAAATGTTATCAATCATATCATGCTATGGATAGCCACCACAATCTTCAGAATCCTTCATAAAATAGATTTAATGGTTACATGGTTTAGAAACTTAATTTTACCCTTTTGGGGAGTCTTTAGTAAAGAGGGTCTTTCATTAAAAATTGTCATCAGTTAGCCAAAAAGAGAGCATTGAATAATTTTCCTCTTCTGGAGGACCAAATACATCCATGCAAGACATGAATAAACTATTGATTTAATTAGCTATATTTAATACTTCATTTGGCCTGTGGTTTACTACAGGAAAACTCAACTCTTGTTGGATTCCCTTAGAATCCCGAAGGACCATCAGAAATCTTCAATCTCAATCTTGCTGATGGAACTTTCTTATCAAGTGATTAGGTCCTCCAAATTGACCAACGAATTATTCTCCAGACCGTAATCCTTCCACTTAATCAGATACTGCAAATGGTGCCTGACCCAGTTGAATCCCAGAACACGCTCCACTTCATACACCCAATCCTCCTCTAGATCCACCAATAATGTCACAAGGGTCAGGTATTCCCATAAATCTATTCAGAAGGGGAGACTGAAACAAGTTGTTGATTTTCCAAACTACGGGTAGTTGAGGCTTAACTGTTCGTTGATTCAAAACTTCAGTAATCCTGTAAGGACCTACAAATTTGATTTCACTTTGGAGTAAATTTTTAGAGGACAATCACACAAACTACCCCACCTTAAAGACTGGAGCAATTCTGCATCTGAGTTTGCTCCTTTTTTAGCCCAATCACTAGCAACCAAAAGACCCCTTTCAACCTCCTTCCAGACTTTTATTATACAGGAAAAAAAATTCCTCTGGCACAGCGGATTGCAACACACAAAAATTCCCAAACACTGGATGAAAACCTCCATAACTAAAAGCCAAGGTTCCGGTAGGAAGGATGACTATTCAAAGCAAAATCATCAAGGGGTAAAAACTCCACCCAGTTTTCTTGATTAGACAAACAAAACACCTCAAATATTGCTCTATCTCCTGGTTCATCCTCTCGGTCTGTCCATTAGTCTTGGGGTGGTATCCTGATGAAAATAACAACTTGATACCCAACCTGGAGCAAAACGTATGCCAAAAAATAGCCAAGAACTGAACCCCTCTATTGGAAATAATATTTTTGGGAACACCTTGTAGTCTAAAAATATGAGAAATGAAGACTATAGCTACCCTCTTAGCAAGATGAAGAGGAAAATCCAGCATCCAAGTCCAAATAGTAAAAAACTTCAGATGATTAAGGAAGCTATGCGACCGAAACGTGTCTTCCTTTCATGATTATGTTTCCTTAATGGAGTGTTTATACCGTGTTTTTAACATGATTTAAAATAAAGGCAAAGTTTTTTACTATTTGGACTTGGATGCTGGATTTTCCTCTTCATCTTGCCGTGGATTTGCCCTCTATCCATGCACCGCCCCAGAAATTGTCTCCATATTGTGGGGAGCTGGACTTTCTCTCCTACCCTCTTAGCAGTATGCAACTTAGAAAATGAAATGGGACCAAATGAACCATCCTGCTGAAACGGTCTACCACTCCCTACAGCAGAAGCGTCAACTTTGACTACAAAAAGCAACTCAAAGTTGGGTTAACTGAGAACAGGAGTTTTAGAAAAAGGCAGTCTTGAGGGCAGAAAAGGCCTTCTCTGCCTCAGATGACCATAAAGCAACGCCATTTCCCCCATAAGAGCCATACGTCTACACATTCCAGGTGACCCCTGTTTCTCTGACGTGCATTGGTACTCACAGAGTGTCTATAAATTAGCCTGTCAGCACTGTCTATACCCTGATAAAAGCTGGCCAATGTGTCCTATGTTTTACATATGCTATTACCTGATGTGCTATACTCTACTTCTTTGCACATAGGGCAGTATCTATAAACTTACTTACCTATCCCTATTATCTGTTGACATCTACTCATAGTCACTAACATATGTTGATGCCTACGGACTTTAATTGATAGAGTGACTGCATCTAGGTCCTCGGTGCACACACAAATTTTACATCTCCTGTGCACACTGTGTAGATTTTTGGTTTCTGTGATGTCGTAACTTGCGCCCCGTTTGCCTGCTTATGTACCCCATTCCCAACATATATATATATATATATATATATATATATATATACATGACAGACCAAAAGTTTGGACACACCTTCTCATCTCTAGAACAACTATTAAGAGGAGACTTTGTGCAGTAGGCCTTCATGGTAAAATAGCTGCTAGGAGACCACTGCTAAGGACAGGCAAAGGCAGAAGAGACTTGTTTGGGCTAAAGCACACAAGGAATGGACATTAGACCAGTGGAAATTTGTGCTTTGGTCTGATGAGTCCAAATTTGAGATCTTTGGATCCAACCACCGTGTCTTTGTAGAAAAGGTGAACGAATGGACTCTACATACCTGGTTCCCACCGTGAAGCATGGAGGAGGAGGTGTGATGGTGTGGGAGTGCTTTGCTGGTGACACTGTTGGGGATTTATTCAAAATTGAAGGCATACTGAACCAGCATGGCTACCACAGCATCTTGAAGCGGCATGCTATTCCATCCAGTTTGCGTTTAGTTGGACCATAATTTATTTTTCAACAGGACAATGAACCCAAACACACCTCCAGGCTGTGTAAGGACTATTTGAGTGATGGGGTGCTACGTCAGATGACCTGGCCTCTACAGTCACCAGACCTGAACCCAATCGAGATGGTTTGGCGTGAGCTGGACCGCAGAGTGAAGGTAAAAGGGCCAACAAGTGCTAAGCATCTCTGGGAACTCCTTCAAGACTGTTGGAAGACCATTTCCGGTGACTATTTTTTGAAGCTCATCAAGAGAATGCCAAGAGTGTGCAAAGCAGTAATCAAAGCAAAAGGTGGCTACTTTGAAGAACCTAGTATATAAGACATATATTCAGTTGTTTCACACTTTTTTAAGTATTTCATTCCACATGTTCTCATTCTTAGTTTTGATGTCTACAATTTTTAGAGTCATGAAAATAAAGAAAATTCTTTGAATGAGAAGGTGTGTCCAAACGTTTGGTCTGTACTGTATATATATATATATATATATATATATATATATATATATCTATATATATATATATATATATATAGATATATATATATATACATCTACACACCGTATTTTTTTGTTTTATAAGACGCACCAGATTATAAGACGCACCCTAAATTTAGAGTAAAAAACTGGCAAAAAAAAAAAATGGAGTCCATCTTCTAATCCAGTGGTGTCTTACTGGGAAGGGGAAGTTGGCAGCGATGGTGGGGTGGGGGTCACAGGAGGCAGGGGTGGCCGTGGAGCAGGGCAATGCTGCCTCCTGTCACCATTCTCCACCACCCCTTGGTAATCTACTGTACATTTGTATTCTAATTTGGGAGGAAAAGTGCATCTTATAATCTGGAAAATACGGTATATACATATATGTGTATATATATATATATATATATATTTGTGTGTATACTGTATATATATATATATATATATATATATATATTCAATAAGGATTTTGCCATTTTTTACTTTTGTAATATGGACGTCTGCTGGAGTTTTCTTTTTCTTTTTTACTTGCTCTTCTTGTTCATGTCAGTTAAAGGTTTAGCTATGACCAAAAATATTCTTAATGAACTTCCAGTAATAATTTACAAAACTTAAAAATATCTACAAAACTTTAAGGTTAGTCGTTTGATTCTATGAAGTACAATCTGCACTTTAGCGGGATCCACTTGGAACCCTGAAGCAGAAATCATATGATGACCTAAAAATTGGACCTGCTGCACTTCAAAAACACATTTCTCCAGCTTAGCAAATAAATGATTATCATGAAGGATGTGAAGAACCTGTCGTACATGTCCCTGGTGGTCTTCATGAGAAGATGAATAAATCAAAAAGTCATCAAAATAAATTACCACAAATCTAGCCACAAGAGAGAGAAAGATGCAATTTATAAAATTCTGTAAAACCGCCGAAACGGCATCACCAGATTTTCAAAATGACCGTTCCCCGTGTAACTGAAAAAAAAGGGGAAAGTGCAAAGGGTATTACAATTTTTTCAAGCCACTGTATATATATATATATATATATATATATATATAGATAGATACTGCACTGACATTACAATTTTCAAGTTTTCAAACTTTATAGGAACTTTATATCTTATTTTTTATTTGCCACTTATTTATTTTAGGACACATCTCTTAAGTAAACTGTTGTTTATATCTTTTGTCTTATGTAGTTTTTTTTATTCTCATTTTTTTCTCTCTGCAAAATCTGTTCGTGATCATTAATCACAAAAAAATGTTGCACAACTGTGGGCTTTACATAGCTCGCACTTTGTCATAACATGCTGGCAATGAAAGCATATAAGCTTTTCGCTGTGATTGTAGGAAGTCGTAAACAGTGAGTCACTTTCGGAAGTCTGGATGAGGCATCCAGGTACGGTATATAAAGGGCCTGTTCTGCTCTCAGAAAGTTACAGTAGAAGGAAGTCTTCAGCCATAAAGATCTAAGGAAATCAAACCATGAAGAACTTGCTTCTTGTCCTGCTACTTTCCGTGGCTTACTGCTCAGCTTTCCCTTCGGAATCTTCCAAAGGCAACGAGGAGAATGATGCCAAGTTTGCTGAAGTAAGTATAGTACATGCTCGTATTTATAATATTATTATTGTCTTTTATATAATATTAGAGAACGTTTATGTTATTCATACTCCAATGGTTCCTCATGTAGCCTTCTACCCGTTTTGATGCATTATAATGAGCCAGAGTGAAGAGTCACTCTATGAGAGCAGCTCCTATTCTGGTGGGCTCAAGACATCTTGTAGAAAATGGGCACCCATTCACCTGAATGGCCCCATGTAATATTACATTTCGTCAGCAGTGGTGGCAAGTGTCTCTGGAAAATCAGCTAAGTGTTGGTGGTGTCCAGGGTGGAACCCATGGGGATTTGTTGATCTTTATGGTGCCTACATTTTTAAAAGAATTTTCTATATTGATGCCATTGAGCTATTACCAAGTAAGGTGGTCTACATGTATAGCAGAGTTAAGACCTTTTATCCATACAAATCAAAATGTTGCTTAACTAGGAACTTGCAAGACTCCAAGAGATTGGCCACCATATTTAGGAAATTTTTGGAGGGATATCCAATATATTTGAAGGTTGGCTAAAAAGAGTTTCTGTCACTCAAAAGGATCCTTCATGTCTATTAATTAGGACCAATGAGTAAAAAATAAAGTGTAATACTTCATTTTTGCTGGAGGTCTTATCAGTGAGACACCCTTGAAGGGTCACACTGTTAGGATAACTATCTAACAAACAGAGATCAATTAAGGATCAGTCGAAGAGATTTTCTACATAGCGCCACTTCAGGTCAAAGGAAGAGTGGCAAGGCACCCATTTACCTTAATGGTTTTCACTGACTTTAGTGAATAACCTCCATATTGCTGTCCATGGGGTACCCAAATAGGACAGGTTTCTATCTTCCTGTAAGGACTGTAGGTAGGTACTGTACATATTGTTGTAGCTCTTTGGTATCTCAGAAATTTTAATTTTCTTTTCTTTTTTCCAAATTCTTCTTTTTAAGGAATATTTGAAGACATATTATAACCTTAAGACAGATATCCGACAGTCAAGGAAGAGAGGTGACAGTCCATTGGTACAAAAGATCAAGGAAATGCAGCAATTTCTTGGTCTTACGGTGACAGGAAGACTGGATTCCGACACCATGGAAGTGATGCACCAGCCCAGATGTGGTTTTATTGATGTTGGAGAATTCAGCACATTCCCTGGTAACAAAGGATGGAACAAGAGAGATCTGACTTACAGGTAAAATTGAAAGACTTAATTTTAGTCAAACCAAATTGTTTAAAGCTTGCCATCAATAATCTAACAGTCTCCTTCCTCTTCTAGAATATTGAATTACACTCCTGATATGCCAAATGCTGAAGTAGACGTGGCCATCCAGAGAGCATTTAAGGTTTGGAGTGATGTGACGCCCTTGACGTTTACACGAGTCTATGAGGGGACTTCTGACATTGAGATCTCTTTTGCTGCCCAAGGTAAGACACTAAACATGCTCCGTTTCAAGGGGGGAACACTTAAAATATTTGAATCCTACAGAAATATGTGATTATTGTCTTCCACAGTCCATAATGACTTTTACCCATTTGATGGCCCACATGGGACACTCGCTCATGCTTTTGCCCCTTCCAGTGGAATTGGTGGAGATGCCCACTTTGATGAAGATGAAACCTGGACAAGTGGCTCTAATGGTAGGTCACCTTATACTATTTATCCAATAAATCTACGCAAAACAGAAGAAATATAAACTCTCCATAATTTATAGCCAATACTAATCACATTTTTGGATAAAGAACTGTAAATCATTATTTTCTTCACTTAATTAACTTCACAGAGACATATTGTTGACAATCTTCAAGGAATCTGTTTTTTTTTCTTCTTTAGGTTATAACTTATTCATTGTGGCTGCTCATGAGTTTGGCCATTCCCTTGGACTCCTACACTCCAGTGACCCAAGTGCTCTGATGTATCCCACCTACCATTATACAGATCCTAGCGAATTCAACCTTCCTGAAGATGATGTCAATGGGATTCAGTCACTTTATGGTAAGTAAAATAGAAATAATGACTATCCTTGTCAAGCAGGGCCAGGCATAAATGGGGGCTAGCATATCGATGACCAATGCATGGTATAGGTCATGAGTAGGAGATCTGTGGAGGTCAGCAACCCAACACCAACACCCATCAACTGATATCTGCTCTGGCAGTGGTTGGATGTGAGTGATATTCAGAACAGAGAACCGCATTACCACTTCTTTTTAATGGAAGTCACTTCCACTGATGGGCCTCAGGAAAACAAGTCAAAACTATTACTAAATCTAGGGTCACACGACCCAATAGAATCGGCTTGATTATGCTATTGATACTCGAAACAAAGTTTGAGGCGAGTGTCAGCTTACTGTGATCCAATTCTCATATTTGATTAACACTGTCGGGAGAAGAAGAACAAAATTTCTCCATCTTCTCTATTGTCTGAGTCCGTGGAAATTGGACTCCACTCTAATGTAATCCGAGTGTAGTCTGTTGTTTTCCATGCATCTATAGACTTGAATGGATGAGTGTCTTCCAATTTCAAAGTGAAATCGCACCATGGTAGGATATTCTGTCACTGAAAACAATTGGACATCAACAGTGCCCCATTGAATAACACTATTGGTGCTTTCCAATAAAAAATTGGATAGGACTTGTCCAATGTATACAGTACTGTGAGCTATCCCTAAAGAAGACCTTCAGAAATTAACCAATTTGCTAAACTGCATGATGGTTCAGAGTGTTATAACATTGTTATATCAATACAGGAGCAAGAATAACCCCGGTGGAGCCAACTGTGCCTGAAAAACCAAGGGAACCAAGCACCCCATCCACCTGCCTACCAAGCACCTCTTTCGATGCTGTGACAACTCTGCGTGGAGAAATCTTATTTTTTAAAGAAAGGTAAGTGATATATTCATTAAATCAGTTTAATGTAATCACCTAAATTCTGAAAAGTTAATAAAGAGAACCGTCAAGAGTATACGGAATGCTTCAATGTATGTGTATATTTCATAGATCTTTCTGGCGCCAAATTTCCCCAAATTCTGAAGTTGAACGTCATTTAATCAGCACTTTCTGGCCATCACTACCAAATCACATTCATGCTGCTTACGAGTATCAGGATGGGGACCAAGTTCGGATCTTCAAAGGTATAACTTATTTTGGATTTATATTCTTTTACATGTCTTGAATTATTTGATAACAGATCGATGAGATAGATAGCTAGATAGATAGCTAGATAGATAGATACCTAATTTTGCTTAATAATGAAACATAATTTATTTATTTTTCCTAGGTGTAAAATATTGGACAATGAGGGGTTTTGAAATCACAACAGATTCTCCTAAAAGTATTTACGACTTCGGCTTTCCACGCACTGTCAGAAGAGTTGATGCTGCGGTCTATGATACCATCTCCAAAAAAACATATTTCTTCGTGAACGATAATTATTGGAGGTAAGATAATTTCCAAAATATCTTCTTACTTACTGAACTATAGATTATTATTATTATTATTATTATTATTAATAATAATTATAATAATAGCAACATAATAATAATAGCAATAGTAATATTAATAATAGTTTAAAATAATAATACTAATACTAATAATAATAGCAGTAATAATAATAGCAATAAAGCAATAATAATAATAAATAATAATAATAATAGCGAAATAATGATAACAAAATAATAATAATAATAACAACAACAATAATAATAATAATAATAATAATAATAATAATAATAATAAAAAATGTTATTCATATGATATTAACACTTAAAATTCTTTCTCCAGTTATGATGAGCAAAAACAAACCATGGATAGTGGTTTCCCGAAAAAAATTGTGGACAACTTTCCAGGTTTAACCAAAGTTGGTGCAGCTTTCCAGAAAGACAGTAAGTTCATTTTTTTTAAAATTATTTTATAGAATTTTAGTAATTATGATGATACTAGTAGGAGTCTGATTATTACTAGTAGTTATTTTTCTAGTTAGAAAATCTCTACTGATAAGTTGTCAGTATTTAAATGGTTATTAAAATAAAGTTATCGCCTATACATAAGATAGAGAATAACTTGGGGATCGTTTGGGGTCAAATTGTTAGGACTTGCAGTGATCCTGAGATTGGGGTGTGAATGGAGTGGAGGTGCTCATGCTCGGCCTCCAATCTTTTCATTGTCAATGGTAGCCCATTAGACCATGAATGATATGGACGTCAGGCATGCCCATTCGCTCCGCTTCATTCGAGTACATAGGTATTCCTTTTAAAAACAACAATTGGAAAATATTTTTTACTAACCTCATATTTATTCATTTTTAGAATTTCTGTACTTCTTTGATGGACATCGCCAGTATGAATTCAGCATCGCTCAGAAAAGAGTCACCCGTCTACTAAAGAACGATAGTTGGATAAAATGTTCCAGTATCAAGGCCAACAACCTGAGAAAACGTTCTAGAAATTAGATAGCTTTTTATTTTATTCTAAATTATTCTTAACATAGATTTTTTTATAAATTAAATTAAATTGTCACCATTATTAGGTGATAATATTTTATATTGTATTTGTTTAAAAAAAATAAAACTTTGTATTTTACTATACATAGTACTTTTCTGGGTTATTTATAATTTGTGAAATACATTAAAATGTGCTTGCAGTCAACTTTACACAGTATAGCTTTGGATAAAGCGTGTGCTCTTGGGGTGAAACTACCGGAGGTGCAGAGGTGGCAGTCCCAAGTACAGGAACAATTTTGTTTGTAGGTGGCTCAAATAATTACAATTAGTGGTCAGGTGAAGCAATAGGCAAGTATTTGTTGGGATTCATAGTTAAAGAGACACACATCTATTACTGGCTGGATTCCAGAGTGGCCACAAGGGGCACATGCCCAGTAGTCACTACCATCTTGATGACCAGAAGGGCAGACCTTATTTATTTGGATAGTGTACACATTTAAGACTCCCAATGATGGCTAATCGTTAATCTTATTAAATCGGGAACATTTGGTAGGCATACAAGTGGCATGCTTCAATGGCCATATCTTAATTAAGAGGCGTCAATATGGATCAGATGCGGTTGGGCTTACAGAGATGGCATGTGAAATCTAATTAAAGGGGTTGTCCACTACTTTTACATTAATGGCCTATCCTTAGGATAGGTAATCAATATCTGATTGGCCAGGGTCCGACAGCCCATACCCCTGCTGATCAGCTGATCACGATGCCGCCAGCGGCAGAAGGAGGCCAGAAATGCTCAGTTCTGGAGCTACTTCGTCTTCTGATAGCAAGCGTGGCCGGGTAATGCACATCCACCTCCCATTCAAATCAATAAAAGGAGGATGTGGAGTATCCAGTCGTGATCACTATCAGAAGAAGGAACAGCTCCGAAACTGAGCATTTCCAGCCGCCTGCTGCCGCCACCGCCACCGGCACTGAGCTCAGTTGATAGGCAAGTGTACGGGCTGTCGCACCATGGCCGATGAGACATTGATCACCTATCTTAAGGATAGACCTTCAATTAGAGTAGTAAACAACTTCTAAATTTTTGGCCTTGCAGCTAATATATATCAACTTAAAAGAAAAATACTTTATTGTCATATTAACATTTAACAATAGGTTTTGTCTACCATGAATTTGATGGTTCTGTTGTGTTTCTGATACTTTTTCACCACCATAATAATGTAGGTAATCTGGAGTGGAATTCTCTGCTAGGTAAAAATAAATTATTTTCAAAAAGTGAAATCTGGCACTAAGTATTCAATTTCATTGTTGGGCCACTGCAGGAAAAATTAGATACTGCAGTCATTTAAATCTATAGACTAAAAGGCCGGTTTACACGCAACGACATCGCTAACGAGATATCGGAATTCGTGACACACATCCGGCCTCATTAGCGACGTCGTTGCATGTGACATGAGCAACCGCTAACGATCCCAAATACTCACCAAATCGTTGATCGTTGACACTTCGTTCATTTTCCAAATATCATTGCTCGTTCTGGACGCAGGTTGTTCATCGTTCCTGAGGCAGCACACATCACTACATGTGACACCCCAGGAATGATGTACAACAGCGTTCCTGCGTCCTCCGGCAACGAGGTGGGAGTGACATGAATGCGACTGGTCTCCGCCCCTCCGCTTCTATTGGGGGCTCGCTGATTGACGTTACTGTGACGCCGCACGAACCGCCCCCTTAAAAAAGAGGTTGTTCGCCGACCACAGCGACGTCGTTAGGAAGTTAAGTATGTGTGACGCGTCCTAGCGATACTGTTCACCACGGGCAACGATTTGTCCGTGACGCACAAACGATGGGGGTGGATGCGATTGCTAGCGACATCGCTAACGATGTCGCAGCGTGTAGAGCAGCCTTAACTGTATAATGCAAGTCAGGAGAGTGACATCCTCCATAGTGAGAGACTCTTTTTGTAATCCCCCAAAAACGTCTGATAGACCATATGTATACAGGGCTCCCTTACTAAACGAGATCCAATAGAAAATAGGAGTTATTGCCAAAATATAAAATATGTTTATTTTTATTGAACACAAGTTACCATTATTATAAATACATAGAAAAACATTAAAAAAATTGACTATATCAGCAATGGCAGTGCTACACAGATAAAAATCTCCTAAATAAATGTTCAAGATTTCCAGGAGTGAAAAATAAGTAGATATTTTGAAAACATTGAATTTGATCATATGCCCGACATGATTCACATAATCAAAAATATACAGTGGAAAATCCAACAAAGGTAGTGAAAAAATGCACTGTGGATTATCCACCAATTGCAGATGGAAAGCAAGGCATCAGTGAGATCAAATAAAGCAATGAAGGGTACAGTAACCTGTGTGGCAGTACTCTTAAAGTGCGTTTCGCGTGTGATATAAGGGTCAAAGTGCTATTTAAATGCACACTCACCAATCAATGAGGATCCTCCGAGGGGTGGTGCTAAAACTCAAGGAGTTGGTATACTACATCACCTACAACCACTCACGCTGGGAATCAGGGTGAAAGTGGTGGGAGACAAAGACCTGGTATAAAGATTAACTGCATCTCCAAGATGAAGCATTTTGGTGCGAAACGCGCGACGGGTGAAGCGGGATGCTGCATCTTCAATTATATATTTTGGGTGATGTACTCCAATTGAATGGCTTCTTAATATATGGTGTGTCTTTTTCTACATTTATACACATGACTTCTGAATATACATTGAATTAAGGGGAGGGCGGCATGGTGGCTCAGTGTTTAGCACTGCAGTCTTGCAGCGCTGGGGTCCTGGGTTTAAATCCCACCAAGGACACTATCTGCAAGGAGTTTGTATGTTCTCCCCGTGTTTGCGTGGGTTTCCTCCGGGTTCTCCGGTTTCCTCCCACACTCCAAAGACATACAGATAGGGACTCTAGATTGTGAGCCCCAATGAGGACAGTGTTGCGAATGTATGTGAAGCGCTGTGGAATTAATAGCGCTATATAAATGAATAAAATTATTATTATTATTATTATATGCGTGAACATATTTTTTTCTTAAAAATAATTTTCCTACATATACTGTATATTTCAGCACAAACTACAGTCATGGCCAAAAGTTTTGAGAATGACACCAAAATGATATTTTCACATGATCTGTTGCCCTCTGGTTTTTATTTGTGTTTGTCTGATGTTTACATCACATACAGAAATATAATTGCAATCATATTAGGAGTACCAAAAGGTTATATTGACAGTTAGAATGAGTTAATGCAGCAAGTCAATATTTGCAGTGTTGACCCTTCTTCTTTAGGACCTCTGAAATTCTCCCTGGCATGCTCTCAATCAACTTCTGGATCAAATCCTGACTGATAGCTGTCCATTCTTGCATAAGCAATGCTTGCATTTTGCCAGAATTTGTTGTTTTTTGTTTGTCCACCCGTCTCTTGATGATTGCCCACAAGTTCTCAATGGGATTAAGATCTGGGGAGCTTCCAGGCCATGGACCCAAAATCTCTATGTTTTGTTCATGAGCCATTTAGTGATCACCTTTGCTTTATGGCAAGGTGCTCCAACATGGTGGAAAAGGAATTGTTGGGCGCCGAACTGCTCTTGGACAGTTGGGAGAAGTTGCTCTTGGAGGACATTCTGGTACCATTCTTTATTCATGGCTGTGTTTTTAGGCAAGACTGTGAGTGAGCCGATTCCCTTGGCTGAGAAGCAACCCCACACATGAATCGTTTCAGGATGTTTAACAGTTGGCATGAGACAAGACTGGTGGTAGCGCTCACCGCTTCTTCTCCTAATAAGTTGTTTTCCAGATGTCCCAAACAATCGAATTGCTGCCCTCCTTGAAACCAGGCCTTGCTCAAGCAGTCTCCGCCTCACAGTGCGTGCAGAAGCAATCACACCAGCCTGCTGCCATTGCTGAGCTAGCTCGGCACTGCTGGTAGTCCGATCCCGCAGCTGAAACAGTTTTAAGATACGGTCCTGGCGTTTGCTGGCCCTTCTTGGGCGCCCTGGAGCCTGTTTGGCAACAATGGAAGCTCTCTCCTTGAAGTTCTTGATGATGCGATAGATTGTTGACTGAGGGGCAATATTTGTAGCTGCGATACTCTTCCCTGTTAGGCCATTTTTGTGCAGAGCAATGATGGCTGCACGTGTTTCTTTAGAGATAACCATGGTTAACTGAAGAGAAACAGTGATACCAAGCACCAGCCTCCTTTTAAAGTGTCCAGTGGTGTCATTCTTACTTAATCATGATTGATTGTTCGCCAGCCCTGTCCTCATCAACACCCACACCTGTGTTAATGGAACAATCACTAAAACAATGTTAGCTGCTCCTTTTAAGGCAGGAATGCAATGATGTTGAAATGTGTTTTGGGGGTTAAAGTTCATTTTCTTAGCCAATATTGACTTTGCAAGTAACTGCTGTTAAGCTGATCACTCTTTATGACATTCTGGAGTATATGCCAATTGCCATTAGAAAATCTTAAGCAGTAGACTTTGTAAAAATTAATATTTGTAGCATTCTCAAAATTTTTGGCCATGACTGTATATATCTATATACCCTCATATATTTATATGCTCTAAATTGTTTTCCCTAATTTTTTACATGGCAGGGGTCCACTTGTTTTTCTCTTCTGTTTTTATGTACCATGTGTTTTGGGTCTCCTCCCTATTTTGTTTACATTTTAATGATTGAAAATAAAATGTAATAATTTTACTATTTGCGCTTGAATTTTTTTTTGGGTTGTTTCGGGGGCAAAGCCGAGACACATCATCATGGGGACTGGGAGCAGATCTAATGGGAAATGTGCAGCAGAGATCTGAAGTGTAAGCATCCGGAGTGACACCTGCTAGCCCATCAGAGGATGGGAGGGATAGGGTGCAGAATGGATGCCTTACCTGGTTTCAGGTGTAATTTTCATATTGCTCACATCTGTTACTGTCACAAGTGTTTTCCGTCCTTGCCCTATTGGTGATGGTTCTAGGATCTGAGCTACAGATTAACTTATAATGCTCTATATATTAAATGTATTTGCTCTTTGCTGGTGCAGCAAGAGTTAATGTCATTTTCTTTGCCAGTAGCTCCTGGTTCATTCACCTCATGTACAGCTAGTTTGTGACCACTCCCATCCCCATTAAGTAGTCACATGATCCATTACCTGATGCCAGAAATAGAAGATTCATTCTGTTCTGACCATGTTTGGAGGGAGGAAGCCTTTAGGACCTGCTTGAGCTTTGCTGCTTTTTAGCTGTGTTTCCTTTAGCCTTGATATATGGCTGCAGCCTTTTAATTGGTTATATCCTTTTTTCTATTTTCCCCTTTCTGCCTACCTACAGGGGTAACCCTATTCCGCTCAGGCCGTCCACTAGTGTGTCTGGTGGGTGTGGTGCAGAGTGTTCCTAGGATTTTGATTGGCTGTAGATGGCAACACCATAGTTGGGGACCCGTAACCAAGGAGGAGGTGGATATTGCACAGAAGAGCAGACTGCACAATGCCCTGTGACGACCTGATAGGCCAGGGTGTCACACTATATTGTAAAAAGAATAGTTTCATTCAAAAGAACGACTCATCCCGAAAAAAAAAAAGTTTCATACTGCTATACTGAAAGAAAAATAAAAATGTTATGGCTCTTGTTAGAAGGAGAGGAACAAATGAAAACAAGGAAAGAAGGTTTAATCATAATCACAGCTGCAGATTCTTTACTGTAAGAGCAGTGAGGCTATGGAACTCTCTACCTCATAATGTTGTAATGGTTGATTCACTGCTAAAATCCAAGAGAGGCCTGGATGCCTTCCTTGAAAAATATAATATTACAGGTTAAGGGCACTAATTTCTGTGATAGGACGTTCATCCAGGGAACTAGTCTGATTGCCGTATGAGGCGTTGGGAAGAAATATTTCCCCTAATATGGAACTTACTATCTGCCCCAAGTGGTATTTGGCTTCCTGTAGTTCAACATGTTAGGCTATAAATTGAACTCAATGGAGTTAAGTTTACCCTCAACCTTAAAAACTATGAAAAGTATAGATATACCATGATGCACGCCTGTGTGGGGCATCATCAGCACAATATAGTGCATAATTGACAGGCAGACGCTGCAGCCAATCCAATCATTTTTCATCAGCCATAGGTTAATGAAAATACACACTGATGAATCCCTAATTAATTTTGTCAGATGTATGGGCCCTTGTAGCATTCTAGATACTATAAAAGCATATGTATTTACCCTCCATGTAATTATATCACCATCTAGGCCTCTTTTTGTAATAATGGACCCCATCGGGGCCCATTTCTGTACTAATATACTCTATCTTGTCCCCTACCTATAATAATGCACTTGCCTCAGGACCCTTTTTTAAATAATGTCCATCATCCTGGCCCCCATTCTGTAGTAATGTTCCCCATCCTCGGCCCCTTCCTGTAATAAATTTCCCTGTCTTGGTCAACTTCCTGTTATAATGTCCCCCATCCTAGGCTCTTTCCTGATATAATGCCCCCCTTCCTAGTATTATGTCCCCTATCATGGGCCCCTTCCTGTTATAAATTTCCCTGTCTTGGTCAACTTCCTGTTATAATGTCCCCATCCTAGGCTCTTTCCGTATATAATGCCCCCCTTCCTAGTATTATGTCCCCTATCATGGGCACATTGCTGTTATAATATCCCCTGTCTTGCTCAACTTCCTGTTATAATATCCCCCATCCTAGGCTCCGTCCTGATATAATGTCCCCCTTTTTAGTATTATGTCCCCTATCATGGGCACCTTTAAATAATAATTTTCCCCAATCCTGGGCCCCATCCTGAAATAATGTCCACTGTCCTAACCCCAATCCCATAATAATGTCCCTTACCCTGGCCCCTTCCTGCAAGAAAGCCCCTCATCCTGGTATAATGCCCCCCATTATGGGTCCCTTCTTGATATAATGTTCACCATCCTATAACAATGTCTTCCATCCTGGCCCCCTTTCTGGTATAATATCCCACTTCCTGGGCCTCTTCCTGGCATAAAGTCCTCCATCATGGTTTAATGACCCCATCCTGGATCCCATCCTGCTATAATGCTCCCCATCATGGGCCCCTTCCTTTTATAATATTGACCATTCTGGGCCCCTTCCTGATACCATCTCTGTTCTGCCAATTTTTTTAAAACATACAAAAATATATATTTTTCCCTCTGCTCCCACCATGTGTGGTGTCTATTTCTATAGCCTGCAACTAGTTTTGAGGTGCCACAAATTAGCGGAATATAACGTCTCTGCTATGCGCTGCCTTTGATGGGCACGCTAACATCAGCTACCAGCTCCTGATTGGCCAGTGGTGTGTACTGCAGTGAACGGAGCCGGCAGATCTCTGCACCACAATACACTACAGCTGAATATGTGTCGGCAGGCCGCCTTCCAGTGTGGGCACAGTCATTGCACCTCTGCTGCTGCTCTCCTGAGTGTTTTATTTTTTTAGTTTGAAAGTCTGCCATATTGTTCCAGAGATATGGGCCTTTTTATTTAGTGCTTATTTTTATGGTCTTTACCAGGACGGGTGCTGCTCACAGGATTCTATCGGGCATATTTTCAGGCTGCTCTGCATAATTACCATGTGAGAATCACCCTCTTGGAAAAAATCATAAAAAGTAGAACTAAATAAAAAGGTTCATATCTCTAGAACTGTAGGATGGATTTTTTTAAAATAGAAAAAAACGTAACAGTCAGGTTAGTGATAGGACCTGGTGATAGATCCCCTTTAACTAGGTTAGTGGTGGAGGGAGCTGCCTTTTGTCTCATTCTTGTGTGCTTTACTAACAAAAGGTTGAAGAGGTTGTCCCCTACTTTTACATGGATGGCCTATCCTTAGTTAGGTTATCAATGTCTGATTGGCTGGTGTGCAACACGCTGCACCCCCACCAATCAGCTGTTCTCGGTCCCGGTAGAGGCAACAGGCAGCTGTAAATGCCCAGTGCTACTCTGACTTCTGATAGCGGCCAAGGCCTAGTACTGCACATCCGCCACCTATTGATTAGAATATCAATGGGCGGCTTTCTCATAGAGAACACAGGAGTGCTAAGTCAAAAAAGATGCTCCAGAGTATGGGAAAGATGGCCAAGACACCTGTCCGCTGAATGATCAGCTGGAGCATGGTTTGGCCAACAGCCATCTAAGGTTTATGGGAGCCTTAACTCCATAAAGAGAGGTTAATGTAATCTCACCAACAACATTTATCAGCTATCCAATGAACAGGTTAAATACTTAAGAATATAGGGTATCTGACAACTGGTAACACCCATGTGAATGGTGTGGCAGTACTCCAGTCCATTATGAAAATGCACACTATTGATCCATTCACATGGGACTTTGGGACCACCGTTCTAAGGAACAGTGGAGATCTGAGTGGTTTGACACCTGTTGATCATATATTTATCCGTAGGATAAAGGATAAATACAATTTGTGGTATCACGTCTTTAAATATCCGGAGATTAAGAGAGTACGTTGTGGGTTTGTTATATGTTATTTGTGTATCCAGTTGGATGAACTCATAGGTTGTGGTCCACGTAAATTGCCTAGCCAGGCATTTTCCATTCACGTATTAGTAATATTAAACAGAGACTATGTAATTGTTAAATTGTATCTGATAATCTGTAAAGAAACAATGCTCAGGTAAAAGCAAACACCACAGCAATGAATAACAGTGTTCTACGCCAGCACTAATTCTCCATTAAACACTGATCATCCAGTCGGTAATAGATCGTCTTCTCGGAACAGACAGGCCGGATCTCGTTACTTTGTGCTGAATGTACCTGGTGCGCCAAGGTCATGACGAGCTCTGGTTGAGTCATGTCTTTTCCAAAATATGAGACTATACAATTTTTTAAGAATTTCGAAGCAAGTTCAGACATCAATGCTGCCAGAGATGGTGACGTTATTGTATCCCCAGCCCCTATGTAGCAGAGGAACTAGGAATGGGTTCAGGTCAAATGACGATGATCAGAGGAGTAAAATAGTTCTACTACCACTTTGTTCCTAGAATTTGATTGCACAATTTTAGTTTGTATGAAGGAGTTTGACTTTATTGAAAACTGTCCATTTGTGGTATAAAATAAGGATGCGTCAAAGTTTGGGACTTAGCCTACATTCACACACCACAAGGTCAAAAATGGCCATTTTTTTGCTCTTTTTTATTTCTATTGCTCCCCTAAGTATTCAGATTTTTTTTCCTTCATTAAATCTATCATACGGTTCCAAAGATATGGGGACTTTTTAATTAGGGCAAATTGTTATAGTATTTACTAGAGAATGTGATTTACAGGATCCTCTGGGGCGTGTATTTAACCTACTTTTCATTATTACCCTGTGAGCACTGCCCACTCGGAACATACCATAACAAATAACCTATTGGGTGCAATAAGTAAAAAGGGCTATATCTCTGGACCCGTTCTTGAAATAACAAAGATATCATGATATCATGATGCAGAAAGATATCCCGATGTGGAAGATAGCAACTCGACAACTGACATTACAGATTCAATGGCTTAACTTTCTGAGCTGTGATATTTTTCTGTATGTCAGATTTAAAAAAAAAACTCAGGGGAGCAGTGGGATTAAAATAACAAAAAAACTGGACACTTTTGATGTAGTGACAGGTTCTCTTTAACATCTTTGCGACATTGGCTGAACTAGGTATGTCCTAACTGTCAGTGCATTAACGACCTAGGATGTGCCCAATACATCCTGATGATTGTGGGGCCACATGCGCTGTACCCTGCGATCACTACCGAGAGCTCGGCTTATCTCACAGTCAAGCCCCGGCTCTCACAGCCTGTAACAGTCACCGTTCCATCCCGGGCTGCTTAACCCACTAAATGCCTCAATTGATATCGATCGTGCCACTTAGGGGATTGGGAGAAGGATCATAGTCTCTCTTCCATTTGATTGGTGCCCCCACCCCCCACAAGGGTCCAATCGTTGCCTCCGGATCACTAGACTACTGGAAGTCTCAAGGATCGTGCCTGTAGCATGATCCCTGAAGCTTCTGACAGTGCAGCTCAGACAGCTACACTGTAGTGCAATGATCAAGCATTGCAATACAGTGCAGCTGCGATCAGACCATATAGGGACTAAGTAAGAAAGTTTTAAAAAAAAATTAAAAAACTTTGTAAAAATATAAAAAAAATCAGAAAATAAAGAATAAAAATAAAAAAATAATACCATAAAATATGTATATTTATATAAAACAACCAACAAAAGGTAAATATATTTGGTATCACCGCATACGTAGCAACCCGATCTGTAAAACTGTCACACTAGTTATCCCCTACAGTGAGCATGGTAAAAAAATAAATAAAAAACATAGTAAAACTATGTATTTTCATCATTCAGTTGACAGAAAAAGTGAGAAAAAAGTGATCAAAAAGTCATATATAAATAAAAATGTCACCACTCAAAATGTCATCTTGTTCTGCAAAAATCAAGCCACCATACAGCTCCATCAAAAAAATAAAGCTATAGCGCTCACAATTTAGCAGTGTAAAAACTATTTTTTCTATAAAATAGTCTTTATGGTGTAAAAGCACCAAAACATTAAAAAAATAAATAAATGTGGTATTGCTCTATTCATACTGACCCAAAGAATAAAGCTTTCTTATCACTTTTACAACACTGTAAACGGCGTAAATAAAGCAAAAAATAACAATTGCTAAAATGATGTTTCTTCTTGATTCTGCCTGACAAAAATCAGAATAGAAAGCAATCAAAAAATATTATGTGGCCCAAAGTGGTGCCAATAAAAACTCCAACTCATCCCACAAAAAACAAGCCCTCACGTGACTTTTTTGGCAGAAAAATTAAAATAACTATAGCCTTCAAAATTCAGTGATGCAAAAACAGTTTAATTTGTTAAAAAGCAGTTGTTAGTATGATAGTCGCCAAACTTAAACCTAAAAAAATATATAAATCTGGTATTGCTGTAATCGTACTGATGGGAGGAATAAAGCCGCCTAATCACTTATTCTGCAAGGTGAGCAGCGTAAAAAATAAATAAATAAAGCCAATTCTTCACCTGTTGTTGTTCATTCTGCCTCCTAAAGATCACATTATGGGACTATTGATCCTGCGCTCTATGCTGAGCACTTACACTGGGGATTAAGTGTAAATCTCTGAAAATCGTGATTCAGATAAAATTCCCAAAAAACAATTCACAAGTCAGGAAGCAGGTGGAGTCACATTGAACTCATGTCTGGCCTGTGGTTCGGCGGCATCTATCTTTTTACTTGTCTTTTTAGGCATGCATAAAAGTGCAGTCATCAACAGTTTTGTTCACTTTTTGAAAAGATGGACACCGTTGAACAGAGGCTAAACAGAGACAGGAGTAACTCTACTGACTCATTATTATAAATGGATCTGTTGGGTTTCACCTAAGATGTAGATAGAAACCCAAATTGCCACAAAAAGCATTCAACTCAAGTCACAAAAACACAAGTCCCCACTCAGGTCCGTCATCTGTTAACAGAAGTATAGGGGCTTGAATTGCTAAAGGTAGCAAAAGGCTCTGGAAAAACACTATGGATTCCCCCTCAAAAACGAAATCCAGCAAAATCGGCATTTGCAAATGCCCCCTCCCTTCTGGGCCCCACAATGTGTCTAAACCACAGTTAGTGTCCACATGTTTGACATTATTGCAGTGAGGAAAGTCCACTCAATTTTAGAGGGTGCAGGTTTCCAAAAGCATGAGCTGCGCACAATGTACGGGCACTACAATGTACTGGGCACGATAAGGACTTATTTGCAATTTTTAATTCTGCAACATTCACTGCGTTTGACATCATGGGTGTTTTTTCAAGAGACCTGTAGATGAATTCCCAGAGTGGAATAATTTACAAAATGTGGTCTCTTGAGGGGGTTTCTGTTGTTCTGGCACTAAGGGGCACTACAACTGAAGTCCGCAAACTAATCTAGGAAAATCTGTGCTCCAGAAATCAAATGGCACTCCTTCCCTATCGAGCCCTGTGGTGCGGCCCAACAGTACTGTACAGTCACATGTGAGGTATTGTCACATTCTAGAACAACTTATGGGTAGAGATAGGTGAACCTACAGATGTTTGGGTTTGACGGGTCCAGCCGGATTTAAAAAAAAAAAATAATAAATCCGGTTTGGGACTAGACTTAAACACAAACATCTGCCTGGATGCTGAACCCCATATATGTCTATGGGGACCCGAACAGTGTGCTGTAAAATAGTGGTAGAAAGGGCTGCGGTATTAGACCAGGAGCGTTATACGTACCGAGTCTCCCTTACAACTGCAACACTACTTCCGGTGTCTGCTCATTAACCCTCATACATATTCACTGCTTCCCCTGCCCACCGTCAGTCTCAGCATCTGTGATTGGTTGCAGTCAGACCACACCCCCACGCCGCTGTGTGACAGTGTCTGCAATTGCTTGGAATCAAACACACCATCTGGGCTCCTTATAGTGGTGTAAAAATAATTAAATAAAAAAATAAATTGGCTTACGGTCCGCAATATATTGATACCCAGTGCAGATAAAGCACAGCCGTGTGCTTATCTTTGCTGTCTATCAAAATAAGAGGGTCCCCATGCATTTTATTTATTTATTTATTTAAATAAATAATTTTAAAAACATAGTTATTGGGGAAGCACAGTAGTAAACCTGCTGTATGTAGTTCTCTGTACACTCTGTAGGCAGTAAGCTGACAATCAGTGGTGGGGCGGAGCTAAACAGGTCTCAGTATTCACTGAATTGGCAGATCTGCAGCAGCTAAAACAGTGATTTTATCAAAACTACCGTAAGCAGCTCAATAAGTGACACATCGTTGGAATCAGGGTTTTTGTCTCTACATTATGCCACTCTCATATGGGGTAGCAAAAATCTGGTGACAGATTCCCTTTAACAAAAAAAAGTCCATAAGAAGCCAAGGTTTACAAGAATAAGACACTGGTTACAATGAATATTTTCCTGCAAAACAATATGTCAATTTTCTGAGCTCCCTCTTCTCTATAACTTCCTGAATACAGATTGGACTGCAATGTCAATGTGACAGGTTCCCTTTAAATCTCACTCGAGAACTTTACAATATGATCAGATTGATTTTATAACTTCTTGTTTAACATTTTTGGATTTTAGAATTTGTGTCCATTGTGTCAGATGATTCACATCGGATGTAGGTTTGGCTGTGACTGTAGACACGGTGCTTTGCTCTGTACACATTATAAATGGGTGAATTATCTCGTGCATTATCTGCACAGACTGAGTAAATACAAATCCACCTACATCCCGATAGAAAACTCTCTCCATTATCGGATGTGATAAAGTCTACGTTTTATTAGAGTATTTCCGCTGGATATCACAGCCAGAACTAACCGCAGTTTACAAGCTGAGACCAAACCTGTAAGACGTTGATTTGTGGCTGTGAATTTACGATCTGCACTATGCGATCAATACCTGTGTTAGTCATGGCATTCATATCAGAGTCAGGAGCAGGTAGTTGCTTTTTGTCAAATTCATGCATAACCAGAAAGAAAAAAAGTATCCGTATTCCGCTATACAAAAATCTCAGCTTCCCCCATTAGCCTCTGAAGCCCCAGTCACACACAACGACTTACCAGCGATCCTGACAACTATACGACCTGATAAGGATCGCAGGTAAGTCGCTGGGAGGTCGCTGGTGAGATGTCACACAGTCAGACCTTACAAACGATGCAGTAACGATACAGGTCGCAGTATAACGATCTCGGCAGTCACTGGGACCCTGTCACACAGTGTCAAATACAGCGATGCGTCCTGCCCAGCAGGACACCGCCTTTGAAGAAAATGGTCCAGGACATTCGGCAACGACTAGCGATCTCACAGCAGGGGCCTGATCTCTGGTAGGTGTCACACATAACGAGATCGCTGGCGAGATCGTTGTTGCGTCACAGAACTGTGACTCCGCAACGATCTCGTTGTGTGTGACGGCGCCTTGAGAATTAGATGGCACTCTAGCATTAATGTCTATAGTCGATAGAAAAAAAAAAAGAAATAATGCAAGCGAAGTCTGATTTTCACAAACTAACAGAATGGAGAAGATGGAGACTTTTTTTATTCATTCTCCACATGTCATGAGTCTATCTCTCTTAGGGAACACCCTGAGCGAAACTGGTGTCAGATTGTTACAGCAGGTTCACTACTGTTATTTAATAACATCTCCTTGCTTATAGTGGTATACGTGTTAAGTACTCTTTCCTGCCTGGCTGCTGGCTGTAGTTTACAATCTTAGGTCCTGCTCTTTGGCATCACTGTTATGATTCAGGGACCGAGGAGGATCAAAAAATGCGGAATCCCAAAAAGGTAACAGAGTGGCTGGAAACTTAACGGACTGCAGACCTAATCCTGACACACAACTAAAAGTAGCCGTGGGGCGTGCCCCCGATGACCCGGATGCCTCGACAAAGCCGGAGAACTAAATAATCTCACAGATAGAGATATAAGAAAGCTAATCTGCCATGGAGCAGTCCCCAAAGATAGATAGATAGCCCCCCCACATGTAAAGGCCACGGTGATATAGAAAAACACAATACAAAGCCAGAAAAGATTCAGCAAAGGTGAGGCCCAAACTATCCTTATAGGAAAGGATAGGAAAGAGCAAATGTCTGCAGCTGTAAAAACCCTAATATATACCAGCACTTCTGATATGGAAAAATCCTGAGGTCATACAACCTCTCCCCCACTCTATCAGCACTCTGATGTTACTGGGATCCAAAAACACTAATACAGATGAGGGACTGAATGAATACCAAGCATGACAAACACAATACCTTGCAGAATCATGGAGCTAAGTATACAGACACTCCCAGCAGGGAATGATCCCATTCCACCAAGAACTCCACACAGACAAAATAGGAATCATGCATTAGTATCAAAGCAGAAAAAACAACAAAAAATTGGAAAACAAACAGCAGAGGCAAAAAGACGACTTATCTGAGAGGAGTTCTGGTAGTGAGAAGAGCTGGTTACAGAATGTCATTAACACACAGGAGACATTGACCACCAGCAAGTAACCAGAGAAAACTACTCAGTTAAATAGCCCAATCTGACCCTGATTGCCAGTCCTCCACAGGTGTGTGGCTTTCATTCCACACATCAACTGCACCGCCAGCACTGACCACAAGAGGGAGCCCCAAACTGGAAAACTTATTCATAACACATCACTCCCCTTCCCTATTTAAGTCATGTGATCTGATCACTTGATACCTGTGATAGAAATTGAATCCCTCATTTCTTTGTGGTACACTTTGGAAGGAGCCTGCTCTGGAAGAATTTTGTCATGTTGTTTGCAGCAGTGGTGTTTGTGTGACACCCCTGAGGCTTCAGTCGCCACAGGGTACTGCATCTCACTTAAGGTGCAGTACTCATCCTGGGTCCTGAGGAGGTAAGTTCTGGTTTCACACACATTCATATAATGCATACAGTAGCTTGCCCTCCCCACTGGGGACCGGGTCGGGTCTTAAGGTTACCTACCAAAAAACTGGGGCTTCCACCCACTAGTGACAGGAACTCGGGGGAAGGAGTGACCCCCAAGGGGAAGTAGGAGCAACAACACATAATCGAGTGTCAGGACGCAGTAGTGGAGAGTGAAGGAGCTGGTTACCGGTACCTCCTGTGGGACGAAGGAGAAACACGGTTGCCAAGGGGAGAGCTTCATTGCTCCCATGGAACCGGTGCAGTGCAGGGTGCAGAGCCCTAGGGTGGAACTTACTTCACGTTGGACCACCAGAATTTGCCGGACAAGGGGATTCCACGTCCCTCTGGCCACCACAGATCCCGGAGCACTGTGTCCCACAGGGTCCGGAGTCGTGATTATAGTCAGGCCATACAGCGAATCCTCGCCACCTGCACACGGGACAGGAACTTTAACACTAAACAGGGGTTCCCCAAGTACTTCAGGTCATGGGGATCTACACTAAAAAGTGCAAGGAGGAAGGGCCAACAGACTACGGCATCAATTCTGACCTCTGAAGGATCCGGGATCGGCTGGAGCCCATCACGGCGGAGACCAGCACCTCTGGGCAACCCACGGACAGTGAGCAAAAACCTTGAATCACAGAGACTGTGTCCACCCTTCATTACCGGCACCGGCACCCTGCGCTTCGGCGCCGACGGCCACTACTACCTCCATTATCCTACCTGGGGCCTGTCTTCACCTGCGGGAAGCTGAACTATCCTATCTGCGACACCAACCGGCCCAGAGGACAGCAACCATAGCAGCGGCTAATCCCTGG
The DNA here is from genome assembly GCF_048569485.1 of Anomaloglossus baeobatrachus. Classification (NCBI taxonomy): domain Eukaryota; kingdom Metazoa; phylum Chordata; class Amphibia; order Anura; family Aromobatidae; genus Anomaloglossus; species Anomaloglossus baeobatrachus. The sequence continues at coordinate 748,736,274 of NC_134354.1, forward strand.
CCGCATACCACAGGTGGCATCATGAGACAACTACTACTCCCAACATCGTTCATCCCCATCATCCCATCCATCCCCTTTTTGTGGACACTAGAGTTGAGCGCGGTTCGCGGTTCGTGGTTCTCCAGTTCGTGGCTCGAGTGATTTTGGGGGCTGTTCTAGATCGAACTGGAACTCGAGCTTTTTTGCAAAAGCTCGATAGTTCTAGATACGTTCGAGAACGGTTCTAGCAGCAAAAAAAACAGCTAATTCCTAGCTGGCTTTCCACTGTAATAGTGTAAGTCACTCTGTGACTCACACTATTATGTCATTTCAGTGTATAGTGTGCGGGAACAGCGCATTCAGATCACTGCTGTTTGGATAATGGCGATCGCCATTTTTTATTTTTTCCTTGTCTTCCTTCCCTAAGCGCGCACGTGTAGTGGAGAAGGCCAGCATGTCAGCCAATCCCAGACACACACACAGCTAAGTGGACTTTTAGCCAGAGAAGCAACGGCATGTGTGATAGGATGTCCATGTCACATGTCCCTGCATTATAAAAACGGACATTTTCCTCCAGCACGCCATTATCTGCCTTCTGCGTCCTTGGTGTCAGATATCACTGGCGCAGCTCCTATCACCGATACAGCTTTATACGCTCCATACACAGCGCTGGACAGCATAGGGATAGCACTTTCTATCAGTCCTTTTAAGGGCTCATACTGGCAGGGTCAGAGCCATAGGTGACAGGTCCTGAAAACAGAGTTTAACAGCTACACAAGATGACAGCGTCTGTGTAGCTAAGGTCAGGGATTTCCTCGCTGCATTTCCCCATTAGGAGGGATAGAAAGGCAGGCTTCCTTTCCTGTACCCAGAGACCCACAACCCTGCCACTGTACCCTCCTGCCCTTTGCACACTCCAACTCATTATAACTAAGCCATTATACTAGCAAACACTGAGTGAACTTAGTGGCATCCTAAACGTGGCTATTGGACTTCTGTATAGTCCCAGTAGTGCACAGATATTTGCAGCACGTCTGCCTGCATTGCACACTCAAACTCATTATAACTAAGCCATTATACTAGCAAACACTGAGTGAACTTAGTGGCATCCTAAACGTGGCTATTGGACTTCTCTATAGTCCCAGTAGTGCAAAGATATTTGCAGCACGTCTGCCTGCATTGCACACTCCAACTCATTATAACTAAGCCATTATACTAGCAATTTATGCTGCCAGTTTAAGGGCCGTAGTTGCATTGTCAGGGATATTTATTCTTTATTATTCTGCTGTTAATAAAGCTAGACCACCGCTGCAATCTACACCACCTCTCAATTTTTACTACCACATTTTCAGTGCACAATCTTGTCGCAATCAACATGAGTGGCAAAATGACAGATGCTGGTGGAAAGGGGAAGAGGCGTGGTGGAAAAGGAAAAAAAGGGTTTGTCCGTGGGGAAGGTGGCAAAGCTCCATTATCATCTGCTGAAGATAGACCATCTACCAGCAAAAGTAAGATGTCTACTACTTACCGTGGACAATCCGATGTGCTCCCTTTTTCACGGACATGAACAACAGGAACAAAGGTAGATGATGGCCAAAAAATGAAAATGCTTGAATGGATCTCAAGTGGTCCAACAAGTGCCCTCTCAGCCACCTCAAGTACCGCATCCAAAAAACACCAGTCCTCTGAGTTGTCATCCCAATCAAACTTGCTTTCTCCCAGCTCTGAAGTCTCTATCAGCCCTGCACAGTATGGTGGAACTGAGATGGCTGAGTCTGCAGAGCTGTTCAGTCACACTATAGCCTGGGAATCAGAGGTCTGCTCCCAAGCTACAGTGAGTACAGACCAGGAAATGGTCTGCAGTGATGCCCAGAACCTTTGTGACTCTGATTCAGGCCGTGAGGACCAAGTTTCTGAGCATAATGTTGACCCTTTGTCACAAACTGTAACACCTGTGGTTATAGACAATGAGGAACATACTGATGACGATGAGACGCAGATACCAGATTGGGATGACAACTTAAATATTCGGTCAGGGCAAGAAGAGGCTCGGTCTGAGGGGGAGGGGAGTGCAAACACAACAATTGATGATGAAGTTCTAGATCCCACCTACTGTCAACCCCCAGTCAGGCACTCGAGGAGGTCAACAGAGGTGGTGGAGGAGGATGCAACCGACGACGAAGTTACCTTGCGCCTTCCTGGACAGAGTCGGAGCACTGGTAGCACGTCTACAACTGCATCATGTCACGCTCCCCGGGTCCCTTGCGCCGCTCCCCGGCTCACCTGTCACACTCCCCGGCTCTCCTGCCTCGCTCCCCGGTTCCTCGGTCTGGTCTCCACCGCTCCCCGCTCTCCAGCATCCATTGCCGGCGCGTCCCAGGCGTCCTGGTCCCCGCTCCCGGCGCCCGTCGGCTTCTCAGCCCCAGCCCGGCTCTGCTGCTTCCTCCTCTCAGCTTCCTGCTCTGGCTTCTGGCACCCGGGCCGCGCGCATGCGCATTAGGGCGCGCGCGCGGTCATTGACCCTTTCTTAAAGGGCCAGCGTCCATTGACAGGAAATGAAGCACACAGGTACAGGGTATAAAGGGGTTTAATGTCCAAGTGGGCGGGGCCTGATCTTTGTGTTTCTCAAGCTAGGAGTCAGGTCTCCTTGTGTTCCTGTGAGATACTCACCTCTCTCTCTTTTAGAGCCGAGCCTGCCTCGCCATCCGGTCCTGCCGAATCCCGAACCCCGAACGCTGCCTATCTGCCATCCTGACAGTCCGTACCATCTCGGATCCCTGCGGTGACCCGTCATCTCGCTCCAAAGGTTCCGGACCCCGCCTGACATCTTCTCGGCTTCCGAACCTGAGCTCCGTCACCCGGACTACCATCAGTGACTCCGTGGTCCCAGGGACTTCTCCGTTATACTCTTGTGCACGGACTGTTCTGCTACCTATAGTGCTCCAGCTACCGGACCCCTTACCATCATCAAGGAGTTCGGCCCAGTGGATCCACCTCCTGGGTCTGCCCGTCCACCTGGCCCTAACACATCATCAGCCACCACTCTGCCTCTGAGCACTAGTCGGGGGGGCTCAGCAGGTCGCATGCCCTCTAAGCCTTGCCTAGCCTGGTCCTTTTTTGACATAGAAAAAGATCGCCCAAATTATGTGATATGTAAAATTTGTCGTGATTCTATTAGTAGAGGTCAAAACCTCAGCAGTATGACAACTTCTTCCATGAATCGTCACATGAATAAATATCATAGGTCCCAGTGGGAAGTTCACCGTGTTGCAATGCGTCCTAGCGGAGCGAACCATCCACGGCCTGCCCCTTCCAGTGCATCCACGCGCTCTTCATCTTCTAGGACTGTGGGGACAGCTGTCACACCTGGTTTTCCACGCACAACTTCCACCACTGTAACCGCAACAGGCAGTTTGCTTGGTAGGTCGTCAGTTGGTTTGGAAGGGGAAACAAGTGAGTGTGTACAGCTCTCTCAGACATCGATAGCACCAACGTTGGATGAAGGCAACATCATGTCTCCGCCTGCACTTTCCTCACAAACCTGCATTTTTCCAGGGACACCCTACTCAACACCGTCTACACACAGCAGCCAGATCTCTGTCCCTCAGATGTGGTCAAATAAAAGGCCATTTCCTGCGACCCATGACAAAGCTAAGAGGTTGACTCTATCCCTCTGTAAGCTCTTGGCTACCGAAATGCTGCCTTTCCGCCTAGTGGACACACAGGATTTTAGAGACCTTATGTCTGTCGCTGTGCCCCAGTACCAAATGCCCAGTCGCCACTACTTCTCTAAGAAAGGTGTGCCCGCGCTACACCAGCATGTCGCACACAACATCACCGCTTCCTTGAGAAACTCTGTGTGTGAACGGGTGCATTTCACCACCGATACTTGGACCAGTAAGCATGGACAGGGACGTTACATGTCGCTGACTGGGCACTGGGTAACTATGGTGATAGATGGTGAAGGGTCTGCTGCACAAGTCTTGCCGTCCCCACGACTTGTGTGTCAATCCTCTGTCTGTCCAAGTTCCGCCACTGCTTCTGCCTCCTCCACCTCATCTGGGTCCTCCACCTCCGCCCCAAGCCTGCCTGGTCAGGCCACCAGCATTCTCACTGCGCAGAAGGAATCACGCACCCCTCATTACTATGCTGGCAGCAGAGCGCAACGGCATCAGGCGGTCTTTAGCTTGACATGTCTTGGAAATAGGAGTCACACAGCGACTGAGTTGTGGGCAGCTCTGGAGACTGAGTTTAATAAATGGTTGTCTCCACTCAACCTGCAGCCTGGTAAGGCCGTGTGCGACAATGCTGCAAACCTGGGTGCGGCCCTTCGCCTGGGCAAGGTGACACACGTGCCTTGTATGGCTCACGTGTTGAACCTTGTTGTCCAGCAATGTTTAACACACTATCCCGGCCTAGATGGCCTTCTGACCAGGGCACGAAAACTGTCTGCTCACTTCCGCCGTTCAACCGCCGCAGCTGAGCGACTTGCATCGCTCCAGAAGTCTTTCGGCCTGCCGGTTCATCGCCTGAAATGCGATGTGCTGACACGCTGGAATTCGACTCTCCACATGTTACAGCGACTGTGGCAGCACCGCCGAGCCCTGGTGCAATACGTCATGACGTATAGCCTGGGCCAACGAGATGCAGAGGTGGGGCAGATCACCCTGATGGAGTGGTCTCAGATCAAGGCCTTTTGCACCCTTCTGCACAGTTTCGACATGGCGACGAATATGTTTAGCGCTGACAATGCCATTATCAGCATGACAATTCCAGTCATTTACATGCTGGAGCACACGCTAAACACTATTCGGAGTCAGGGGGTGGGACAACAGGAAGGGGAGGAACTACAGGAGGATTCATATGTGCAAGACACAACAACATCACCAAGGTCCAGATGTTCATCATCACCAACGCGGCAGGCATGGGACGATGGGGGACAGGGATCAACAAGGGCGCATAGTAGCAGGCGAAATGTTGAGGAAGGTGCAGGAGAACATGAAGAAATGGAGGACGAACTGTCCATGGACATGGAAGACTCAGCGGATGAGGGAGACCTTGGTCAAATTTCAGTTGAAAGAGGTTGGGGGGAGATGTCAGAGGAAGAAAGAATGGGTAGCACCTCTATGCCATAAACACAGCGTGGACTTGGTCTGCATGGCTACGCAAGACACATGAGTGCCTTCTTGCTGCACTACCTCCAACATGACCCTCGTATTGTCAAAATTAGAAGTGATGATGACTACTGGCTTGCCACACTATTAGATCCCCGGTACAAGTCCAAATTTTGTGACATAATTCCAGCCATAGAAAGGGACGCACGTATGCAGGAGTATCAGCAGAAGCTGTTACTCGATCTTAGCTCGGCTTTTCCACCAAACAACCGTGCAGGTGCAGGGAGTGAATCTCACAGTTGTAACTTGACAAACATGGGACGGTCTCTTCATCTTCAACAGTCTACCCGTACCAGTAGGACTGTATCTGGTGCTGGTAACAGCAATTTTATGGAATCTTTTCATAATTTTTTTAGACCCTCCTTTGCAAGGCCACCAGAGACAACAAGTCTGACACATAGTCAACGGCTGGAGAGGATGATACAGGAGTATCTCCAAATGAACATCGATGCCATGACTTTGCAAATGGAGCCTTGCTCATTTTGGGCTTCAGATCTAGAAAAATGGCCAGAGTGCTCCAGTTACGCCTTGGAGATTTTGTCGTGTCCAGCTGCCAGCGTTGTCTCTGAACGTGTCTTCAGTGCTGCTGGGTGTGTGCTGACAGATAAGCGCACGCGTCTGTCCAGTGACAATGTGGACAGACTAACGTTCATCAAAATGAACAAGTCATGGATCCACCAGGAATTTACTACCCTTGTGTTATCCTGGGGAGAGTAAATGCTTGTGGATTTTTGAATGTGCTTGATGCAAATCTAGCTGTGAAGTGTACAACTAGGGCACAAGTGCTGCCACTGAATGGGTGGGTGTGTGTGGGGCACAATTTTTGGAAAAAAAGGGAGACTCCGCTTGGAGTAACCCTTGCTTACATAGTTTTAAAAAATGATCCAAGATGCATATGTGACGCCCTGGGCAAGTCACAGGTCACTACACCACACGCACCCCACATTCCCTGCAGGCACACCGAAGTCAAACTAAAATCCTTGTTGCCTTCCTCCAGGAGCTGGTGTCCACACCAGGGGGTGATCCAGGCGGTTGGCTCCACCCATCGAGGAGTTCACAGCTCTGGAGGCGGGAAAACCAGGCAGATAGAAGTGGAAGTTCAAAGTGAAAGGAAGTGAAGTGAAGTGGTAGAGGAGCTAGAGTAAGAGCAACAGAGAGAGTGACAGCAAGAAGCCTGAAGTTAGTCCGGGTGTTTGCCCGGAACTGAGACAGCAAGGTTGGCAGACGGCGGTAACCGTCTGCAGGCGAGACTGATTGGAGGTTGCCGAAAGGACCGTGGACGGGTGGTGACCCGGCGGTACCGGAGCAGTATACGAAGATTAGTCAGCACCAGGGCAGGGGCCTTTCAGATCCCGGCAAGGCTAGGAGTCGCCATAATTTGCTAAATCCGTCATTGAAGGGGACGACTGTCTCTCAACAACTAAGTCCCCATTGAAGGCAACAGTCCGACCGTAAAGGGGAGACACCGCCACCGCCAAGGCACCAGTTTCCCAGGGCCAGCGCCTGCGGGCAAGAGTGGAGCTCCTCCGGTTCATATCCAGGCCGGGGAGCGGGTTACCGGTGGGAACCCATCGCAACCAAACAACAACACATAGATGCAGGAAAAAGACCGTCACCGTCACCTGCAGGGGATATCAACAGTGCAACCGTCCGAGGGACCTGTCCAACCAGCCGTTTGTTTACCGAGAACTGTGTCGTGTTTACTGGCTGAGTGAGTACCTCCGTGCCGTGCGGCACAGAGCTGCCCCTGCGCCCCTGCACCTCCACAGGCCCCATAGCCCACCTGTCCACCATCCCCAACTCCATCACTGGGCCCCGGGATCACCAACCCCTACCCACGGAGGGGCAACACAACAACTGGCTGCTCCATACCATTACTCCCGGGATCCTCAGCCAGAGCAGCGGTGGTGTACACATAATCACCACAACCGTGGGTGGCGTCACGGACAATAAACAATCCCCACACCCAAACCCCCTTTTCACTCACGGGCGAGGAGCGCCGCTAGAGTCTCCGGGATCCGGCCCATCGCTCGAGCCACCGAGCAGCAGCAGGCCGCGGCAGCCGGACCCGAGCAGTGGTAGAGCGCGGCGTCCCCTCCTCCGCCTGCGACAACTTGGCGTCACGAACAGGATCTTACCGCTCTGCCGTCTGGTAGAGGTGCGCCTTGTTACCGCCGGAGGTGTCCGGCCGAAGAATTTCAGAAGCCGCCATCTTTGGCGCGAAAAGTCCCCGCTCGAGCGTCTTCTCAAGAAGCAGAGGCGCGAAGGCCAAAACCCCGCCCCGATAGAGGAGGGGCCGGAAAGAAGCTAAGGGGGACGCGATGGCGGCTGGACGCATGTGAGCGCAGCTATAAAAGCAGGGACGCCAGGACTCTGCAGTCACCCTGTTCCTGGAAGAAGTCACCAGCAGAATGTGAATGCCGTCCCGTAGCACCGTAGCCCCCGCGCCGGGAACCGCGGCGTGGGTGGAGATCCGGACCGCGCAGCTCTACCAAAGGCTGCAGGTCAAGATGCAGCTCCTCATGGAGGAGTGGGAGGCCAACATGGCGGACGTGATCGCGACCGTGCGGAGAAGCGAGGAGGAAGCCGAGGAAGGGAGGGTGAGTGACCCGCGCCCCGATGCCCTTGAAGGGCCGGTCATCGCGGCTGCGGGACCCGGTCCAAGCCCTCTCGCTCTGTTGCCTCCCTCGCCACCCGTCTCGGAAGCTGTGACCCCGCCACTAGGCCCGCTGCCACCGCAACCGGTAGCGATACCCAGCATGCCCGCCCCGGCAGGCCGACCTGTAGCCGGAGCCCGTAGCAAGTTGGAGGTGCTGCCATGGAAGGCCCCAAAGTCTGCACCGGAGGCAGCCCCTGAGAAGTCCCCCGAGCCGGAGCTGATGACCCGTTCCGAGCCAGAGGCTCAGCTGCGGAAAGCCCCTGTGCCCATCCCCCACACCTCGGCTGAGGTTGCGCCGGGTTGTCACTGCAAGGCGGCGCCCAAGGCCAAGACGCCGCGGGACCTGCCGCCCAGATCCCTGACAGTGGGCAGCGTCCAGAATGTCCCGCGGGGCCCGACCCGTGCGCCGGAGCTCGTAGCAGCACCGTATTGGGACAGGGAGCTTGTACTGCTGGGTCCGGAGATCGGTGAGAGGGAGAAGAAGAAAGCCGAACTGGTGGCACGGGCAATCAGAGAGAAGGAGAACCTCCGCCAGGCGACGTTCCGTGTCCGGGGCCCGCTGTATGAAGGACAGGTGAGGCGGTTTGATGTCCGCCGGGGCTATGGGTTTATCTATGAACCGGGCCTGGAGGCCGAAGTGTTTATAGCCCGGCGGGATGTGAATGCCCACCTGCCCGATGAGCACCCCGGCCGTAATCTGATGCCGGGTGATATTGTACAGTATACCCGGCACTGTGGAGAGAGGGGGTGGTTCGCCCTAGATGCAAAACTGAGGGGCAGCCAGGAGAGCCGAGTGAGTTCTGCCCCCCCTCCCTCGGATGAAGCTGAATATCCGGAGTAATGGCAGCGGAGTACCGCTGCACAGTCCCTGTTGGGACCACCACTGAGTTTTTGTTTGAAAAGTTTGAAAAATGATGAAAATGATGATTACCGAACAGTCACCAGATTGTCTAACCGTGATTGAGAGAAAACCGGCCGTTGCTGGCACCGTTGTCCCTGTGGGGACCGTTTAAAAAGTTGCATGGAGAACTTTCCATGGACAAGCCCGTGAACTTGCAGGGCAACCACAAACGTTAGTGGAATGTAAATAAGTTGTTTTACCGTTACCGTTTCCGCAGTGCCGCCTCCGGAGAGGCAGGTTGGAGGGAGGGCCCGCAGTAGAGCCGGCTGGGGCCCAGCCACCACAGGAACCGGTGGCTACCCTCTGGAGGGGAAGGACAGATCCCGCTCGGGTAACTTGTGCTGGACTTGGGTCAAGGGGTTCTGCCTGGGTTTTAGGGGCAGCATCAGGGCCAGGTTGCTTGGGTGGGAGAGAGCGGAGACCGTAACCGTAAACCGTTTGCAACGTTTAAGAATTGAACCTCCCGATGTGGGATGATGCCATAAGTTGTAAATATGTTACCGTTTTTTCATATTTTTACAGAAAACAAAAGGAAAATAAAACCGGTGTAGAACGGGCAGCCCGAGGACGGTCTGCATTTTGCTAAGGGGGAATGTGACGCCCTGGGCAAGCCAGGGGTCACAGGTCACTACACCACACGCACCCCACATTCCCTGCAGGCACACCGAAGTCAAACTAAAATCCTTGTTGCCTTCCTCCAGGAGCTGGTGTCCACACCAGGGGGTGGGCCAGGCGGTTGGCTCCACCCACTGAGGAGTTCACAGCTCTGGAGGCGGGAAAACCAGGCAGATAGAAGTGGAAGTTCAAAGTGAAAGGAAGTGAAGTGAAGTGGTAGAGGAGCTAGAGTAAGAGCAACAGAGAGAGTGACAGCAAGAAGCCTGAAGTTAGTCCGGGTGTGTGCCCCGGACTGAGACAGCAAGGTTGGCAGACGGCGGTGACCGTCTGCAGGCGAAACTGATTGGAGGTTGCCGAAAGGACCGTGGACGGGTGGTGACCCGGCGGTACCGGAGCGGTATACGAAGATTAGTCAACACCAGGGCAGGGGCCTTTCGGATCCCGACAAGGCTAGGAGTCGCCATAATTTGCCAAATCCGTCAGTGAAGGGGACGACTGTCTCTCAACAACTAAGTCCCCATTGAAGGCAACAGTCCGACCGTAAAGGGGAGACACCGCCACCGCCAAGGCACCAGTTTCCCAGGGCCAGCGCCTGCGGGCAAGGGTGGAGCTCCTCCGGTTCATATCCAGGCCGGGGAGCGGGTTACCGGTGGGAACCCATTGCAACCAAACAACAACACATAGGTGCAGGAAAAAGACCGTCACCGTCACCTGCAGGGGATATCAACAGTGCAACCGTCCGAGGGACCTGTCCAACCAGCCGTTTGTTTACCGAGAACTGTGTCGTGTTTACTGGCTGAGTGAGTACCTCCGTGCCGTGCGGCACAGCGCTGCCCCTGCGCCCCTGCACCTCCACAGGCCCCACAGCCCGCCTGTCCACCATCCCCAACTCCATCACTGGGCCCCGGGATCACCAACCCCTACCCACGGAGGGGCAACACAACAACTGGCTGCTCCATACCATCACTCCCGGGATCCTCAGCCAGAGCAGCGGTGGTGTACACATAATCACCACAACCGTGGGTGGCGTCACGGACAATAAACAATCCCCACACCCAAACCCCCTTTTCACTCACGGGCGAGGAGCGCCGCTAGAGTCCCCGGGATCCGGCCCATCGCTTGAGCCACCGAGCAGCAGCAGGCCGCGGCAGCCGCGGCAGCCGGACCCGAGCAGTGGGAGAGCGCGGCGTCCCCTCCTCCGCCCGCGACACATACAGCTGGGATCAGGAAAGACTTTGCTACCTACCCCGGTGTCATCCTGGGGACGGTTAAGTATGGCGTATTTTTGAATGTGCTTGATGCAAATCTAGCTGTGAAGTGTACAACTAGGGCACAAGTGCTGCCACTGAATGGGTGGGTGTGTGTGGGGCACAATTTTTGGAAAAAGGGACACTCCGCTTGGAGTAACCCTTGCTTACATAGTTTTAAAAAATGATCCAAGATGCATACAGCTGGGATCAGGAAAGACTTTGCTACCTACCCCGGTGTCATCCTGGGGACGGTTAAGTATGGCGTATTTTTGAATGTGCTTGATGCAAATCTAGCTGTGAAGTGTACAACTAGGGCACAAGTGCTGCCACTGAATGGGTGGGTGTGTGTGGGGCACAATTTTTGGAAAAAGGGACACTCCGCTTGGAGTAACCCTTGCTTACATAGTTTTAAAAAATGATCCAAGATGCATACAGCTGGGATCAGGAAAGACTTTGCTACCTACCCCGGTGTCATCCTGGGGACGGTTAAGTATGGCGTATTTTTGAATGTGCTTGATGCAAATCTAGCTGTGAAGTGTACAACTAGGGCACAAGTGCTGCCACTGAATGGGTGGGTGTGTGTGGGGCACAATTTTTGGAAAAAGGGACACTCCTCTTGGAGTAACCCTTGCTTACATAGTTTTAAAAAATGATCCAAGATGCATATGTGACGCCCTGGGCAAGCCAGGGGTCACAGGTCATGACACCACCACACCCTACACCCCAGTTAGGAACACCAAAGCTAACCCAAAATCCTTGTTGCCTTCCTCCAGGGGCTGGTGTCCACACCAGGGGGTGGTGTCCACACCAGGGGGTGGGCCAGGCGGTTGGCTCCGCCCACCGAGGAGTACACAGCTCTGGAGGTGGGAAAACCAGGCAGTTGAAGTCTAGCTGAGGGCTAGAGTGGAGTCCAGCTAGGGACGGGAAGGAGTAAACAAGCAGTCGAGTTAAGAAAGTGAAAGTAGAAGGAAGTGAAGTAGTAGTGGAGCTAAGGAGAAAAGCTGAAGTGACAGAAAAGTGAGAGTAGAAAAGCTCGAAGTTAGTTCGGGTGTGTGCCCCGGGCTGAGAGACAGCAAGGTCAGCAGACGGTGGTGATAGTCTGTAGGGGGACTGCTCGGAGGTTGCTGGAAGGACCGCGGACGGGTGGTGACCCGGCGGTTTGGAGCAGTATACGAAGAACAGTCAGCACCAGGGCAGGGGCCTTTCGGATCCCGGCAAGGCTAGGAGTCGCCATAATTTGCCAAATCCGTCAGTGAAGGGGACGACTGTCTCCCAACAACCAAGTCCCGATTGAAGGCAACAGTCCAACCGTTACAGAGAGACACCGCCAGGGCACCAGTGAGACTGGCGCCAGGGCACCAGTTTCTCAGGGCCAGCACCTGGGGGCAAAGTAGGGCTCCTCTGGCCCATATCCAAGCCGGGGAGCGGGTTACCGGTGGGAACCCATCGCAACCATCATCATCTTAAGTGCAGGAAAAGGGACCGTCACCGTCAACTACTGGGGAAAAGCAAGTGCAGCCGTCCGTGGGAACCGTCTTTCCAGCCGTGTGTTTTACCGAGAACTGTGTCATCGTCTCAGGCTGAGTGAGTACCACAGTGCCGCAAGGCACAGCGCTGCCCCCGCGTCCCTGCGCCCACCAAGCCCTGCATTTCCCACCTCATCACTGGGCCCCGGGATCACCAACCCCTACCCACGGAGGGGCAACACTACAACTGGCTGCTCCATACCATCTCTCCCGGGATCCTTATACAGAGCAGCGGTGGTGTCAACAAATCACCACAACCGTGGGTGGCGTCACGGACAATAAACTATCCCTAATCCCAATGCCCTTTCACTCACGGGCGAGGAGCGCCGCTAGAGTCCCCGGGATCCGGCCCATCGCTCGAGCCACCGAGCAGCAGCAGGCCGCGGCAGCCGCGGCAGCCGGACCCGAGCAGTGGGAGAGCGCGGCGTCCCCTCCTCCGCCCGCGACAACTTGGCATCACGAACAGGATCTTACCGCTCTGCCGTCTGGTAGAGGTGCGCCTTGTTACCGCCGGAGGTGTCCGGCCAGAAAATTTCAGAAGCCGCCATCTTTGGCGCGAAAGGTCCCCGCTCGAGCGTCTTCTCGAGTAGCAGAGGCGCGAAGGCCAAAACCCCGCCCCGATAGGGGAGTGGCAAAAGAGAAGCTAAGGGGGATGAAATGGCGACTGGTCGCATGTAACCGCGGCTATAGAAGCAGGGACGCCAGGACCCTGCGGCCATTAACTGGTTCCTGGAAGGGGCCGCTGCTAAAGATGCTGAGCCCGACCGACAACACCGTGGTCCCCGCGCCTGGCCCCGCAGCTTGGGTGGAAGTCCGGACCGTCCAGCTAAGCAGCCGTCTGCAGGTCAAGATGCAGCTCCTCATGCAGCTCCTCATGGCCATACGGAGACGCGAGGTGGAGGGAGTCTTGGAAGGGAGGGTAAGTGACCCACGCCCCTGTGCCCCTAGTGGGTCGGTCATCGCGGCTGAGGGACCCGGTCCATACCCGCTCGCCCTGCTACCTCCCCCGCTACCCGTGTTGGCTGCTGCTGCCCCGCCACTAGGCCCGCTACCACCACCACCGGTAGCGGTACCCTGCCAATCCGCCCTGGCGGACCGACCTGCAGCAGAGGCTCGTGACCGCCCTGATCCGCTTTCATGGAAGAAGCCGAAGGCTGAAGCCGTCAGCAAAGATGCACCGGAGGCACGGCGGGGATGCAGCTGCCAGGAGGCAGAGCAGGCCATGTCACAGCGGGGTCCCTCATTACTGAAGGTGCCGGTCGTAGCCGACACGGAGGGACTCTGGCTGGGCCCGTCCCCCGCACACGCTGAACCGGAGCAAACATAAAGTGCTCCCGGCTGGGAGCGACGGCAACAGCAGCTGCGCAGGGAGATCGATGCCCGAGAGGGGTGTAGAGCGGATGTGCATGCCCGCATGAATATGGAGGAAGATGACCCACAGCTAGCTACCATCGGGGTCCACGGCGGTGCACCATGTGAAGGTGGCACTAGAGCCCCACGATTGAGGATGGACTGCTAAGCCGGCGGTCCTCCGCCTAAAAGTTGTCCCCGTTGGGACCAGAAGTCAGTGTGTTTGAAAAAGATGATGATAAGATGATAACCGAACAGTCACCTGATTCACCGTGATTTGAGAGAACCGGCCGTTGCCGGCACCGTTGTCCCCGTGGGGACCGTTTAAAAAGTTGCATAAGGGACTCCTTATGGACAAGCCCGTGAACTTGCAGGGCAACCACAAACGTTAGTGGCTTGTAAATAAGTTGTTTGCCGTTACCGTTTCCGTATTGCCACCTCGGGAGAGGCAGGTTGGAGGGAGGGCCCGCAGTAGAGCCGGCTGAGGCCCAGCCACCACCGGGACCGGTGGCTACCCTCTGGAGGGGAAGGACAGATCCCGCTCGGGTGACTTGTGCTGGACTTGGGTCAAGGGGTGCTGCCTGGGTTTTAGGGGCAGCATCAGGGCCAGGTTACGTGGGTGGGAGAGAGCGGAAACCGTAACCGTGAACCGTTTTGCAACGTTTAAGAAATGTACCTCCCGATTTGGGATGAAGTTATAAGATGTAAATATGTTACCGTTTTACCTTTATATATCTTTTCAGAAAATAAAACCGGTGTTGGACGGGCAGCCCGCGGACGGTCTGCATTTTGCTAAGGGGGAATGTGACGCCCTGGGCAAGCCAGGGGTCACAGGTCATGACACCATCACACCCTACACCCCAGTTAGGAACACCAAAGCTAACCCAAAATCCTTGTTGCCTTCCTCCAGGGGCTGGTGTCCACACCAGGGGGTGGGTCAGGCGGTTGGCTCCGCCCACCGAGGAGTACACAGCTCTGGAGGCGGGAAAACCAGGCAGTTGAAGTCTAGCTGAGGGCTAGAGTGGAGTCCAGCTAGGGACGGGAAGGAGTAAACAAGCAGTCGAGTTAAGGAAGTGAAAGTAGAAGGAAGTGAAGTAGTAGTGGAGCTAAGGAGAAAAGCTGAAGTGACAGAAAAGTGATAGTAGAAAAGCCTGAAGTTAGTTCGGGTGTGTGCCCCGGGCTGAGAGACAGCAAGGTCAGCAGACGGCGGTGATAGTCTGCAGGGGGACTGCTCGGAGGTTGCTGGAAGGACCGCGGACGGGTGGTGACCCGGCGGTCTGGAGCAGTATACGAAGAACAGTCAGCACCAGGGCAGGGGCCTTTCGGATCCCGGCAAGGCTAGGAGTCGCCATAATTTGCCAAATCCGTCAGTGAAGGGGACGACTGTCTCCCAACAACCAAGTCCCAATTGAAGGCAACAGTCCAACCATTACAGAGAGACACCGCCACCGCCAGGGCACCAGTTTCTCAGGGCCAGCGCCTGCGGGCAAAGTAGGGCTCCTCCGGCCCATATCCAAGCCGGGGAGCGGGTTACCGGTGGGAACCCATCGCAACCATCATCATCTTCGGTGCAGGAAAAGGGACCGTCACCGTCAACTACTGGGGAAAAGCAAGTGCAGCCGTCCGTGGGAACCGTCTTTCCAGCCGTGTGTTTTACCGAGAACTGTGTCATCGTCTCAGGCTGAGTGAGTACCACAGTGCCGCAAGGCATAGCGCTGCCCCCGCGTCCCTGTGCCCACCAAGCCCTGCATCTCCCACCTCATCACTGGGCCCCGGGATCACCAACCCCTACCCACGGAGGGGCAACACTACAACTGGCTGCTCCATACCATCTCTCCCGGGATCCCCATACAGAGCAGCGGTGGTGTCAACAAATCACCACAACCGTGGGTGGCGTCACGGACAATAAACTATCCCTAATCCCAATCCCCTTTCACTCACGGGCAAGGAGCGCCGCTAGAGTCCCCGGGATCCGGCCCATTGCTCGAGCCACCGAGCAGCAGCAGGCCTCAGCTGCCGCGGCAGCCGGACCCGAGCAGTGGGAGAGCGCGGCGTCCCCTCCTCCGCCCGCGACACATACAGCTGGGATCAGGAAAGACTTAGTTACCTACCCCGGTGTCCTCCTGGGGACGGTTAAGTATGGCGTATTTTTGAATGTGCTTGATGCAAATCTAGCTGTGAAGTGTACAACTGGGGCACAAGTGCTGCCACTGAAGGGGTGTCTGTGTGGCCCAATTTTTGGAAAAAAGGGAGACTCCGCTTGGAGTAACCCTTGCTTGCTGTGTTTTTTAAAAGGAGCCAAGATGAACAGAGCTGGGATCAGGAAAGACTTAGCTACCTACCCCGGTGTCCTCCTGGGGACGGTTAAGTATGGCGTATTTTTGAATGGGCTTGATGCAAATCTAGCTGTGAAGTGTACAACTGGGGCACAAGTGCTGCCACTGAATGGGTGTGTGTGGGGCCCAATTTTTTGATAAAAAGGGAGACTCCGCTTGAAGTAACCGTTGCTTGCTTGCTGTGTTTTTTAAAAGGAACCAAGATGAACAAGTCATGGTTCAGCAAAGACTTTGCTACCTACCCCAGGGTCATCCTTGGAACGGTTAAGTATGGCATATTTTTGAATGTGCTTGATGCAAATCTAGCTGTGAAGTGTACAACTGGGGTACAAGTGCTGCCACTGAAGGGGATGGTGTGTGTGTGGCCCAATTTTTGGAAAAAAGGGAGACTCCGCTTGGAGTCATCTTGCGGTGTTTTACATGATTTTAGAAGGGCATGCCATGCCTATATCTGTGTCTCGTCCTCTTTTTCCTCGTAACGTTGTTTTGTTTTCACATGAGAATTTGTCCTTGTCACTTTCCCATGTGTTTGTGTTGTGTTGTGAGTTGTTTGTCACCTTTTGGACACCTTTGAGGGTGTTTTCTAGGTGTTTTTATGTGTTTGTGATTGCCTGCCATTGTTTCCTATGCAAGTTCGAGTTCTGTTCGACGAACCGAACTCGAACGGGAGCTCTGTTCGGTGAACCGACCTCGAGCCGAACGCTCATCTCTAGTGGACACCTTCCCCTGACCCTTCACTGGCCCGGTGACGAGTATTCCCCAGACCCCGTGGGGTGCTCCATTTGCTGCACTGAAGCCGCCTGGAGTATTTTTTTCCTTTGCATGTTTATTTCCCCTGTTTGTATTCATACCCTTGTGTTTCTGTATTGAAGTGATCTTGTCGGCCTGCTCACAAGCCAGGTTGAGTGTAGGGCCAGCTGAGGGCCTAAGGTGACAGGTTGTAAGTACCTGTATAGGACGCTACGGAGCTCAGGTATCATCTTGGGGTGAGTTCAGGAGGTGTCCTCTCACCCCTCTCCCTAGCAGCAGGGACCTCCATTGTATTGTGACTTCTGTATTCCCTGTGTAATGTTACATCATCTACGGGTTTTCCTAGTACTGGGAAAAACCTGCTTGTCACGTGCGTGACACCACATCCCAGAAAAAAAATCCCACTGTGATTAAACTTGGATCATTAGCATAACCGGAGCATTTATCGGATGGAGAACATATGGTTGTGTCACTCTTATCCTTATAAATGGACACAATCATTGCGTTTAGTTGTAACTGACGAAATTTGTTTTTAATTTGAATAATATTTAAATTCAATTTGTGACCAGTGGAACAAATTCCCATTGGTCCCTCATTTTTAACATTCTGGACAAAGTGATCATAGTTAAAGGAATATTCCCATCTCCAAGATCCTATCCCAATATGTAGTAGGTGTAATAATAATAATATTAGCAAATACCTCCAATTACAAATGTAGTATAGTTCTCCTGATATATCCATGTCTCTTACCTCATGTGCAGGGCATTGCAGGACCTTAGGTGTCCTTGGTTACGACCACACATATAGTCACAGTTAGTTAGTTGCTCGTTAGTTAGTTAGTTAGTTGCTCATGGTCATAACCATGGATATCAAGGTTCCTGCAATGCACTGCATATGAAGTAAGTGACATAGTGAATCATAGTGAACCTATTACGAATCAGCGCCGCCATAGCCGCAAGCAGCCTGCTGCGGTTCCTGTTGCGCCCAGGCGCCGGCTGCCGTTTTTGGCCGTAGCTCGGGTCGTCCAGCTGGCTGCTTCTTCCTCCACGTCTAAGTGTAGAGAGGTGGCTAGTGCGCATGCGTGTGCTGATTTACCCCAGCCAGAGACTAAGTCCAGTGTTTCACCTAGTGAGCATGCTCAGCCTGATAGTGCCATTTCTGAGGTGAAGTCCTTGGTTTAGGCTACTGAGCATGCTCCTACACTTAGTGCGAAAAGCCTCTTTGCACAGGTATTTGGACATCGTGCCATGTCTAAGTCCTGTGTTGTGCCTACTGAGCATGTGTGTCGCCCTGGACAAGCCAGGGGCCACAGGTAACAACACCATCACACCCCACACTCCCTGTAGGCACATCGAGGTCAGAACACAAAATCCTTGTTGCCCTCCCCAGGGGCTGATGTCCACACCAGGGGGTGGAGCCAGGCGGTTGGTCTCCACCCACCAAGGAGTTCACAGTCCTGGAGGAGGGAAAACACAGGCAGTTAGAGTGAAGCTAGGGAAGTGAGAGGAGAGTCTAGTTTTGAGGTGAAAGTGGAAGGAGCAAAGTAGAAAGTGAGCAGTAGTGAAGTGACAGAGAAAGAGCCTGAAGTTGGTCCGGGTGTGTGGCCCGGACAGAGCAGCAAGGTTGGCAGATGGTGGTGACCGTCTGCAGTGGAGGCCGATTGGAGTCTGCCGTAAGGACCGTGGACGGGTGGTGACCCGGAGGTACCGGACCGGCATACAAAGAGAAGCCAGCACCATTGGCAGGGGCCTTTCGGATCCCGGCAAGGCTTGGAGTCGCCGTGAATTTGCCAAATCCGTTAGTAAAGGGGACCTCCGGGTTTCCAAACAGCCAAGTCCCGATAGAAGGCAACCGTCCAACCGAGAAGGGGACACACCGCCACCGCCAAGGGCAACCGTTTCCCAGGGCCAGCGCCTGCGGGCAAAAGGGGCTCCTCCGGCCTACATCCCAGTCGGGGAGCGGGTTACCGGTGGGAACCCATCGCTACCAACATTGAACTTAGGTGCAGGGAGAGACAGTCATCACCAACCTACAGGGAAGAAGCAACTGCAGCCGTCCGAGGGACCTGTCCATCCAGCCGCTTGTTTTACCGTGAACTGTGTCATCATCATTGGGCTGAGTGAGTACCTCCGTGCCGTGCGGCACAGCGCTGCCCCTGCGACCCTGCACCTCATCAGGCCCCGCAACCCGCCTGTCATCTATTCCTACCCCATCACCGGGCCCCGGGACAACCAACCCCCTACCCACGGAGGGGAGAAATAACAACAAAGCTGCTCCCTGTCACCGCTCCCGGGATCCCCGTCCAGAGCAGCGGTGGTGCCCACACAATCACCACAACTGTGGGTGGCGTCACGGACAATAAATCCCCAAAACCATTCCCCTTTTCACTCACGGGCGAGGAGCGCCGCTCGAGTCCCCGGGATCCGGCCCATCGCTCGAGCCACCGAGCAGCAGCGGCCGCAGCAGCAGCGGCAGACGGACCCGAGCAGTGGGAGAGTGCAGCGTCCCCTCCTCCGCCCGCGACACATGCTCAGGCAGATAGTCTGATTTTCGAGACTGTTGTTCAGGCTACTGAGCATGCTCAGGTACTTAGTGCATCAGAGGCTAGGTCCGGCAAGGACCTCACTGGGCATGTCCGTGAGGTGGCAGGTTCTGATAGGCCGACACACATCAGGTGTCCTGATGATGTCGCCACTCCGGACTGGCTCGCGAAGGCCTGCCCCTATGACATGGAAACTCACCATTGGTCGTCAGATGATGACTGGTGAAGTGTTTGGGGCGTGGCTGCCATGAGGTCATCAATAACGTGGCGGTTCCAGATAGGCCGCTGGTGACGTCGCTGATGACATGGTGTGAAGCCCCGCTAGTATGTGTCGGTGCAGTACCTTCAGGGACTCCACGTGGATGGAACAGTCTGGTCACAGGTAGGGAACCTTCTTTTAGGATTGTCGTGACGCCACTCTCAGTATTGCGGTCAGCGGGGACCGCCACTGCAGATTAAGGGATGCCTGGGGCTGATGGTGGGTGCAGTCAGTATATTAGCCCCCTGAGAGTGAGGCAAGCCCCAGGCCCCGGTGTATGTGTGTGGGACCACAGGTCGCAGAATGACTCAAACACAGTCCAAGAAGTCTTTCAACGTGTTTACTCACTGTTTGGAGGTCACGGTGAGATGCCCGGGCGACACTGTGATAACCAGGTTGAACCAGGAATTCCAGGAGGCCGTTCTGAGGGTAGCTGTCCGCTCGCCTTCCTTGCACTCTTTCTGTTTTAGGAGGATCCTTTGCTTGAAGCGTGGTAGGACCCCTCCAGGGAAGCTGTTATCACCCTGCTCCCCTCTCTCTGGCTCGTCTGCCGGCAGCGTGGCCTTGGTGGGATGGCTTCTGGCCCTGTCCCCTTATGGGCCTGGTGATTGCTGCTTGGCTCAAGCTCTGTGTAGTCGTGGTGAGGGCATGAAGTACCCCCCACCTGTAGGTTAAGCAGCTCTGGATGATCTGCTGCCTGTACTGGGGACCTAGTTCCCCTTGTGTGCTCGGATACCGGGATCTCCGTACTCAGCCACCCTTCTCTCTGGATGATTTTCAGGCCGACCCACGGTACTCCTTTCTCCCCCGCTTTCAGCTACTGCACTCCTCAGGACCTGTCTGACACGAGAGCTCCTCTGCTCCCTTCCACACACTTCAACTTCTTCCTCCAGACTCCCCTCCTTCCTCTCTCTCTCTGCCCTGCTTCCTAGCAACCAGCCCCTGAACACACCCCCAGCTGGGAATTGAAAGTTAACCCACTACTGGCTACCCAAGGGTCCCCTCTGGTAATGTGGGAGGCCTGGTCACTATATGTTTGTGTGTGCACCTCATCCTGGCCTTTGGAGATTACCTGGAAGCATTGCTCCCGCATGGGTGCAATACTCTGTGGTGCCTGACCAGGTCAGGGGCGCCACAATGGCACTCTTCTGTTGGACCTTGGTGGTTCCACCCTGGGTTTGTGGCAGACCCAGGTTATAAAAGGGTCTGGAGACAACATGGAGGTGCGCAGTCTTCACTTAGAGTTTGTGGTGGCATAAGCTTTGTTGGAAGCGGTAGGTAGGGCTAGGCGAACGGTGCCTGTCACGCCAAGATTCGTGGCTCAGCACATCAGGGTCAGGCACCGTGCTTCCTTGCTGCCGTTCCAGTTGTGCTATAGCAGTCTAGTGGCGTTAACTGGGTTGCGGCTGCTGCATTACTTGTCCGGTTGCATCCTCTACGCACACGGACAGCATACCTGCTGCGTCACCTGTCCGAGAGTGCCCTCTAAAGCCTGCTTAAGAGTATGGCGGCGATGCTATCGGTGGTGCAGAGGGGGGCCCACATACTCACTGCAGGCTGCAGCGCTGCACGATGCTGGAGCAGCTGGCGCTACACGATGCTGGAGCAGCCGTCGCTGCACAATGCTGGTGCTCGCTGCGGGCGATGAGTCACTACCATTCTCAAGATGTTGGCGGTAAGAGCTTCAAAGAAATTGCGGCCGCAGTCAGCGCATGCACAGATGAGAGCTTGAGAATGGCCCTTCATCTTCAGAATGGCCCATAGCTTACAGAGCAGGGTCGCCCGCCACACAGAGCCTCATAGACCAGACCAGACCAGGTCACCCGCCCGCCACCGCACAGAGCCTTGGAGTGCAGGGCCGCCAGTCACTGCACAGAACATCGTAGAGCAGACCCGCCCGCCGCCACACAGATCAGGACCGCCCGCCTCCGACCCCTCTCCACCAACCCTAGGTAAGCCACATTTGGATTTTAAGACGCACCCCTCATTTTCCTCCCAAATGTTTGGGAGAAAAAGTGCGTTTTCTAATCTGAAAAATGCGGTAAGTATTTGATCACCTACCAACCAGCAAGAATTCTGCCTCTCACAGACCTGTATTTTTTGTTTTAGAACGTCCTACTCTGCACTTATTACCTATATTAATTGTACCTGTTTGAACTCGTTACTTGTATAAAAGACACCTGTCCACACAATCAATCACACTTCAACCTCTCTACCATGGCCAAGAGACCAAAGGGCTGTCTAAGGACACTAGGGACAAAAATATAGACCTGCAGAAGGCTGTGATGGGCTACAGGACAATAGGCAAGCCGCTTGGTGAGAAGGCAACAACTGTTGGGGCAATTATTAGGAACTGGAAGAAACACAAGATGACTGTCAGTCTTATTCGGTCTGGAGCTCCATGCAAGATTTCGCCTCATGGAATAAGGATGATTCTGAGAAAGGTCAGGAATCAGCTCAGAACTACACTGAAGGACTTGGTCAATGACCGGAAGAGAGCCGAGACCACAGCCTTAAAGATTACTTTTAGTAATACACTACGCCATCATAGATAAAAATCCTGCAATAAAATGCAAATTAATTATTTAACAATTATACAATGTGATTTTCTGGATTTTTTTTATTCTGTGTCACAGTTGAAGTTACCTACGATAAAAATTACAGTCCTCTCCATTCTTTATAGGTGGGAAAACTTGGAAAGTTGGCAGAGGATCAAATACTTATTTTCCCCACTGTATGATCACAGACTTTGAAAAATAAAGTTTTTCTGCTGTATGCATCACACAAAATCCCCTGTAATGTATATGGGATATATGATAATGCTTGTGTGCATTTTTTCATGAATCACTAAAATCAAATACTGTTAGTGACTTTAGTGATCATTGCCGATTATAATGTTTTTCCTCCATCATTCTGAATATTGCCCTGCACTGAATAATGTTCTTCCGTTTGCTGACTGCATCTATTTACAGTGTCTACTCATTAAGGAATGAAAATATGTTGTGCACGTCTGCCACCTACTGGAGAGTTTTAAAATGACAAACTGTTTTTTATAAAGGTGAAGTATATCTTTGTACCATGTTAGCCAGTAGAGATAAAAAAAATTGTTTAAAAGAACCGAAGTCCTCAGTGGTTAGCCATTAAAAAGGTATCAACCACTGAGGACTTCAGTTATTTTAAAAAAAAATTAAACTTTTTTTATTTTTTTTTTTTTACTGATTGGTCAACTCTCTTCTGAAATGTAGGTTTTAGTAAACAATGGGATATCATTACTCTGTAACTGGGCTCAGGGCGGCTTTGGGCGAGTACTGCGTTTTCTCCCTTGTTCTGAACACACATCAAAAATAACTTGTCTTCTCTTTCACGGTCTCCAATACACTATCCTTAAACCAGGAACCTTCTCACCTCTATGAGGACCTGCAGCCTAAGGAGGATATACATAGTAAAACCACAAAGGCATCACAGAGGTGAACACAGTACATTAATACAATTGGCATCTTCAGGGGGGATGTGACAGCCCATCCACCTCCTTACATTCCTTCCCTCTTTAATGATGGTATTCCTCGACACCAATACATTCATAATGCCATTCATAATAGAACATTAATTAAAACAATGTGTTCATCTGTTCTCCAGAAAACAGAATCATGATCCCATCTTTTCTCTTTTAGAGCAACACTGAACCGGTTTTACTAAGCCAGGACACTGGAACCAAAGAATCCAAGTCTGTTTTTCAACTTTGGTGTCCCTGGGCTTCAGGTGTGACGCCCCTGGACAATCAGGTCATCACAGAGTTTTGTACAATCTATCCTACCGTGCAATATCCACATCCCTCTTGGTTATGGGTCCCTAACTACATGGTGTTGCCTACATCAGCTAATCAAATCCTAGGTACACTCTGCACCACACCCACCAGACACACCAGTGGACGGCCTGAGTGGAATAGGGTCGCCCACTTGGGGGGTTGGAAAGGGGAGGTCAGGAGAGTCAGAGAGAGAGTGTTGTGTTGGAAGAGAAGGAGAGATTAGGTCAAGAGCAGGGCTCCTAGGAAGCTATCTAAGGAGCAGTGGTCTGGGCCTTGAGGAGTGGACCGCCGGTCGCAGGGGATCGTGGCAATGGGCACGGAACTGTCGAGGAGGTCAGCCGTGGCCTTACACCATCACCGGGCTGGGGCCAAGGGACAACGGGGTACGTGGACCCGAGGTCAGGGGTTAGCTTCATGCAACCTGACAATTTACCTGACAAGAACGGAGCCTTCAAGATCCACTGTCCACCCGCTCCAAAATCGGGGTACTAGCGCAACGAGGGGGATAGGACTTTCCACTAAAACGGTTTAGGAAATCCCAAGCATGAACTCTGAGAGCAAGCTCCCACACTTAGCCATAGTGGGGAGCGGGACCCTGCAAGTTCTATACTACCGGGACCAACAGAGAAGTAAACTTAGTGCCAGGTGGTAGGTCACAGATCACCAGGCAACACCATCGGGGACGGGACCCAAACTAGCTCCCCTCAGCGGCAGTGGTGTCCAAAACTTTGGTTTACCCAGTTGTCGGTGTCAGCTTAATGGACTGAGTGAGTACGCAAGTGACCCCCTTCACTCCCCACGGCACTCCCCGAACACCATTCCCGAGACCCGGGGCATTCCCCCTACTAGTGGAGGGTTCTAACACCTGGCTACCCCCTTCCATCACCCCCGGGTACTCCCAATGGCAGCGGTGATACTCCAAATTACCACAAACCACGGGTGGTGTCACGAACTCTAACACATCCCTTGTAAATACCCCCTTCATTTGAGTGGCCGCACGACCCCCGGGTCCGGAGACACTCGAGTCACTGAGAACCCGGATCCGAGGAACCCCAGCTGCTGCCACGGGGGCAGCACACAGGTGCCACAGGGTATTACACCCTTTTTAGGGGGTAATATCTATTCTGTGTCAGGAAGGGGGTTAACTGCCGGTGCCTTCACAAAACACACACAAAGAACAGTAAGGTGCTTTTCCACAGGGGGTTGGACTAGGGCAGACAGGGTAGCCAGCCGTCACGAAGCATGGGACTTCCCCAGTCGCTAGGACAACCACCAGGGGCGGGCACCACATGGGGTAGAAGTAGGCGCAACCATCACACTTAGAGCAAACCTTCCCGGGCACAGCTTGGGGTAACATCTAGCATTGACAACTGGAGTTTCTCTCCAGTGTTTCTCTCTCTTCGGGGTGTTACATTTGGTGTCACAAACAGGATATTTGTGCCCGCAACAACTGGGTACTGTGCGCCTACAGAACTGTGCTAAACCGGATAATTTGGAGATGAACCGTTCATTTGCAAAAAAGAACAGTCACCATTAGCAATTCCGTGCCGGAAGAAAATGGGACGTGCCGTCGTGGGTGGCACCCTGAAAAGAGCGCGAACAGAGAATTTCTTGTCGGCGGTGGAGTCTACTACCTCGGAAAAAAGATTTAAAACCTGATACCTTGAGAGTGGATGAAGCTCTGCAGTACGCAGATAAGTTGCAGCCACCGAGTGCTGGCAGAGACGGATCCAGCAACCTGACAAGAGTTCATCGCCCAGCTGAGACTTATACACTGACACACTTGGTATACCCGGGTCCCGGTGGGGCACAGTGCTGGCATATTCATCGCCCGGAACACCATGATGAGACTACGGGTGAGGTAGTAATGACCCTACCCTTGAAACCAGGGGTTCTGGGATGTCACCTGAGCACCATTTTGGAAGGGAACTCTGTCGCTGAGCCCGTTGGATTGCTCATTCCTGTTTGCTGTCATTGCAAGCGAGCTGGACATTTTTCTCAAGGATGTTCAGTAATCGTGCCAAACCAGGGGGTCAGGACGATTACTGGACATCCAGCAGCCAAGCAAGAATAGTTGTTGATGCTTTTGACATGCAGAATGGGTTTTTTAATGCTGCTAATTGTTTTCTTTGAAAAAATTTGATAACCTGTTGACCTGTCTGAAAAAGTTGAAATGTTTTATTTGCTGTGTCTCCCATAAAGGGAAGAAATATTGTTTGGTTTAATGCATAACAAAATGCAGTGATTCCTGTAAAATGTTGCAACCCCAGAGTGCTGCCATTTGCCACCGGTGAATGTGGCGCCCCTGGGCTTCAGGCGCCAAAGGGTATTACACCATTTTTCAGGGGTAATATCTATCCTGGGTCAGGAGGGGGTTAACTTCCGGTGCCTTCACAAAACACACATATACAACAGTAAGGTGCTTTTCCCCAGGGGGTGTGACAATCGCAGAGAGGGTAGTTAGCCATCACAAAGTATGGTACTTTCCCCAGTCGCTAGGACAACCCCTGGGGTTGGGAACCACATGGGGTAGAAGTAGGCGCAACCATCACACTAGAGCAGACCTTCCCGGGCACAGCTTGGGGTAACACCTAGCACTCACAACTGGAGTTAGTGTTTCTCTCTCTTCGTGGGCCCATGGCTTGGAGCAGTAGGCTCGGCCCGGGTTCCGATAGCAACCGAGGGACAGTTCACTAAAAGACTTTCATGGGAACCGGCGGTCACCGCCGATGGGTCCGGGAGCCCATCGTGCTGGAGATCGGTACTCTGGGGCAGCGCCTGAACTACTTGTGAGTAAAAGACCTGTAACCACAGCACCTGCATCTGTCTCTCATTTGTCGATGCCGTAATACAGCGCTTCGGCGCCAGCAGGGACTATCACCACCCCCGTCTGACCTCTGTCATCCACCCCGGGGTAATCCCGCTCCGTCTGTGGGGAGCGACGCCATCCCGGCTGCGACCTTCACCATCAGCCCCGGAGAGCAGCACCCGCAGCGGCGGCCCACATCCCTGGCCGCGTACAACAGGTGGCATCACGATCATAAAAGACTTTTCTAACCATCACTTTTATGATCACCATTATTTTCAAAGGGGCAAAAAAAGGGTGATTTGAACTTTTGTGTTTGTTTGTTTTCTATTTTTTCATATTTTTTTTACAGCTTTTATTGTTTTTACTAGTCTTTTTAGGGGACTTGAAGCCTGCACTGCCTGATCAGTTCTGCTGTTCAGTATCAGCATCAGCGAAGCTCTATACAACATAAATTTTAATCTCCTGTGAATGCGGTGCTCACAGGAACTACGTCATCATGACAGCATCAGGGGTAATCAGCTGACCCTCGGTTGTCATGGCAACCCATTGGCGTCCAATCATGTCACGGGGCTGCCGATGGTGGTGGGGACTGGCACGATCCCTGCTAGAGCGCGTTAAAATCCACTGTCAGAGACTGACAGCGGGCTTTAACTAGTTAACAGGTGCGGATGGATCAGATATCCCCCACAGTAGGGGTTGTGGCATATACATCACAGGTGGGGCTGAGGCATATACATCACAGGAGGGGCCCCAGCCTCTCCTTAGATGTACATGCCACATCCCTTCTTGTGATGTTTCTGCCCCAGCCTATCCAGTGATGTATAAATGCCCCAGCCTCTCCATTGATGTCTAGATGCCACAGCCCCTCCTGTAATGTATAGGCCCGAGGCCCCTCCTGTGATGTATATGCTCCAGCTTCTCCTGTGATGTATATATGCCCCCAACCCATTCTGTAATGTGTATGTCATAGCACCTCCTGTGTTGTATATGGCTCCAGACCTTCCTGTAATGTGTATGCCCCCAACCCCTCCTGTGATGTATATGCCCCCAGCCCATCCTTTAATGTCTATCCCCCAGTCTCACTAGTGATGTATAAATGTCACAGCCCCTACTGTGATGTATAAGCCCCAGCTCCTCCTGTGATGTATATGCCCCAGCTCCTCCTGTGATGAATATGCACCAGTGTCTCCTGTGATGTATATGCCCCAACATCTCCTGTGATGTATATATCCCAGCATCTCCTGTGATGTATATACAACAGTCCCAGTGTCTCCTATGTGATGTACATGTACATGTATTTACAAAACTAATTTATTTATTTACAAAACTTATTATCACGTAAAGTTGAGTTTTCCAGACAAACCTGGAAAAGCAGTTGTGAGAAGCAACATGATCAATATCACCAAACATCACAGCAGCCGCACCAAAGAGAAGCAGCTTCAGCCACCACATTAGGGGTGTAGGGGTGAGGTAATGAATTGTTTGACCAAATATATTATTTAGGTAATTTTCAAATTGATAATTTCAAATTGTCCTTTGCAGAAAAAAGGTTCTCTACCCCTGCTGTAGTGGATCTGCTACCAGATTTTACAATACAAACATCATAAATTATTAAATAGGTTCCTTAGACCTAATGATGATGGTGTAGTTACTTTGCCAATTTCTCAGAATGTCTGTATAATCATTACTAAAAGATTTCCTGAGGACAATATGGTATCTTTTATGATCTTTACCAAAGGAATGACACTCACAGAGTAATCATATAGCTCAACCTAACATTCTAGGGGGTGTTGCCCCAGAGAATTCTATTAGCAACGCTCTCATAGTGAAGGCCATAAAAGTTAGTATATTGAATGTGATAAATAAAAAAGCTCAAATTCCTGGATTACATAAAAAGAAATAAAAAAAAAGAAAAAACAGAATATTAAGGAGATCAGTAGCATAAAATAAGTGCAAAAATTGGTCACTTTTACCTGGTGACAGGTCCTCTTTAAAATTAGCATTTTATGAACGCAGTTCCATAGCTGCGCTCATAAAATTGATATGTCAGTATCAGAATCATACAGCCATTCTGACATTAATTTTGAAAGTAAGTACACCAGCCTCATAAAGTCTAGGGCTCTGCATTAAAGCCCACACCCATAGGTTTTAGAAGAAATGATAATAATAATAAATCTTTATTTCTATAGCGCCAACATATTCCGCAGCGCTTTAAAATTCAGGAGGTTCATTTACAAACAAATAACAGTTATAGAAAATACAATAATTAGAGTATGGAAAAAAAGAGACAACCCTGCTGATGAGAGCTTACAATGTACAATGAGATGGGGGGGACAAGTTACAAGTGCTTATTTACAATGATAATCCCAATCCAGCCATCTCAAGGAAATGGGAGATAGATAATGGCTGCCTGGACCAGTTGGCCAGAACCTTGAGATGCGTTTGGGTGCGGTGGCGTTTGACGTGGGCTTATGTTCTGAAAAGGCGTGGAGGGACTATGTGAATTTAGTTCGGCTAAGGAGTCTGATAGGTCCCCCTAAAAAGATGAGTTTTTAGGGAGCGTCTGAAGCTGAGTAAGTTGTGATTCATCCTAGCTTCTTGGGACAGAGTGTTCCACAGGATTGGTGCAGCTCGGGAGAAGTCTTGGATCTGGGTGTGGGAGGTTCGGATTAGTGTGGATGTTAGTTGAAAGTCATTTGCAGAGTGTAGAGAATGAGTAGGGCGATAGACAGAGAGGAGGGTGGAGATGTAGGGGGGGGTGCTGCACTGTGGAGAGCTTTGTGGGTGAGACCAAGCAGTTTGAATTGGATCCTGTGATATATGGGTAGCCAGTGCAATAACTGGCATGGAGAGGAGGCATCCGAGTAGCAGTTAGCCAGGTAGGTGACCCTGACTGCTGTATTAAGGATGGACTGTAGAGGAGAGAGTCTAGTTAGGGGGAAACCAATTAATAGAGAGTTACAGTAGTCGAGGCGGGAGTGGATCAGGGCCACGGTGAGGGTTTTTGTCATTTCCATTGTGAGAAAGGGGCAGATTCTAGAGATGTTCTTGAGGTGCAAGCGACATGAGTTGTATATAGGAGGTGAAGTGTCACGGGCGGAGGAGGGGACGCTGCGCTCTCCCACTGCTCGGGTCCGGCCGCTGCTGCTGCTGCTCGGTGGTGGCTCGAGTGGTGTGCCGGATCCCGGGGACTCGAGCGGCGCTCCTCGCCCGTGAGTTAAAGGGGTGGATTGGTGGTGGGGATTTGGTTATTGTCCGTGACGCCACCCACGGTTGTGGGGATTTTTGGTAACACCACCGCTGCTCTGTATGGGGATCCCGGGAGCGGTGACAGGGAGCAGCTGAGTTGTTAGTTCTCCCCTCCGTGGGTAGGGGTTGGTTGTCCCGGGGCCCAGTGATGGGGTGGAGGATGGGTGATGGCAGGCCGGTTGCGGGGCCTGGTGAGGTGCAGGGTCACAGGGGCAGCGCTGTGCCGCACGGCACGGTGGTACTCACTCAGCCTGAGACGATGACACAGTTCTCGGTAAAACACAC
Organism: Anomaloglossus baeobatrachus; assembly: GCF_048569485.1. Lineage (NCBI taxonomy): Eukaryota > Metazoa > Chordata > Amphibia > Anura > Aromobatidae > Anomaloglossus > Anomaloglossus baeobatrachus. The sequence continues at coordinate 748,765,763 of NC_134354.1, forward strand.
GGCTGGAAAGACGGTTCCCACGGACGGCTGCTGTTGCTTTTCCCCGGTAGTTAACAGTGACTATCTCTTTCCCTGCACCTAGTACTTCTATTGGTTCCAATGGGTTCCCACCGGTAACCCGCTCCCCGGTTTGGATATGGGCCGGAAGAGCCCCTCTTTGCCCGCAGGCGCTGGCCCTGAGAAACTGGTGCCTTGGTGGTGTCTCTCTCATACGGTTGGACTGTTGCCTTCAATCGGGACTTAGTTGTTTGGAAACCCGGAGGTCCCCTTCACTGACGGATTTGGCAAATTCCCGGCGACTCCAAGCCTTGCCGGGGTCCGAAAGGCCCCTGCCAATGGTGCTGGCTTCTCCTTGTGTACCGGTCCGGTACCGCCGGGCCACCGCCCATCCACGGTCCTTACGGCAACTCCGATAGGCCACTCCTGCAGACGGTCACCGCCGTCTGCTAACCTTGCTGTCTCTGTCCGGGGCACACACCCGGACACTCTCAGTCAATTGCTCTCCTCCACTTCACTTTTACTCCTTCCACTTTCACTTCCCTTGCTTAACTCTACTCTTTTTCCCGCCTCCAGGACTGTGAACTCCTCGGTGGGCGGGACCAACCGCCTGGCCCACCCCCTGGTGTGAACATCAGCCCCTGGAGGAAGGCAACAAGGATTTTTGGGTCTAGCTTTGATGTGCCTAACCGGGGTGTAGGGTGTGGTGATGTCATTACCTGTGACGACCTGGCTTGTCCAGGGCGCCACAGAAGGACAGACCGATGTCAAGTATAATACCCAGACAGCGAGCCTGCGACCTAGGAGTTATCATGGTGCCACACACACAGAGAGGGAGATGTTTGGTTTAGGGCGGTTAGAAGATGGAGGGAATAGAAGTAGTTCAGTTTTGGAAAGGTTAAGTTTTAGATAGAGAGCAGACATGATGTTGCAAACTGCAGCCAGACAGTCACTGGTGTTCAGTAGTACAGAGGGGGTGAGGTCACTGGATGAAGTGTATAGTTGTGTGTCATCAGCATAAAGATGTTACTGGAAGCCAAATCTACTGATGGTCTGTCCAATTGGGGAAGTGTAGAGGGAGAAAAGAAGAGGGCCAAGGATTGAACCTTGAGGGACGCCAACAGTGAGAGGAAAAAGAGAAGATGTGGAGCCAGCAACTGATATGCTGAATGAGCGGCCAGAAAGATAGGAAGAGAACCAGGAACGAACAGTGTCCTTTAAGGCTGCTTTACACACAATGACATCGCTCGTGAAAGCACCCGCCCCCGTCGTTTGTGCGTCACGGGCAAATCGCTGCCCATGGCGCTCAATATCGCTAGGAGCCGTCACACATACTTACCTTCCTAACGACATCGCTGTGGCCGGCGAACAGTCTCTTCTAAGGGGTTGGTTCGTGCGGCTTCACAGCGACGTCACACGGCAGGCGTCCAATAGAAGCGAAGGGGCGGAGAACAGCTGCATGAAATTCACGCCCACCTCGTTGCCAGAGGACGCAGGTACGGTGTTGTTCGTCGTTCCTGGGGTGTCACACGTAGCGATGTGTGCTGCCTCAGGAACGACGAACAACCTGCGTCCAGCACCAGCAATGATTTTTTGAAAATGAACGACGTGTCAACGATCAACGATTAGGTGAGTATTTTTGATCGTTAACACTCGCTCATAGGTTTCACACACAACGACGTCGCTAATGACGCTGGATGTGCGTCACGAATTCCGTGACCCCGACGACATATCGTTAGCGATATCGTTGCGTGTAAAGCCCACTTTAGACTGATTGAATGGCGCACTGAGAGAAGGAGATGGTGGTCAACAGTGTCAAAGAAGTTGTTTATCATGTACATACAAATATGATGTTGGGATTTCCATGTTCTTTGGCTAAATAATGTAAAATCTAAATACAAATAAAATCAGCCATCGTAGGGTATATAAGTCTAAGGCGGGCTTTGCACGTTGCGACATCGCAAGCCGATGCTGCGATGTCGCACGCGATAATCCCCGCCCCCGTCGCAGGTACGATATCGTGTGATGGCTGGCGTAGCGAAAATTATCGCTTCACATGCACTCACCTGCCCTGCGACCATCGCTCTGGCCGGCGACCCGCCTCCTTCCTAAGGGGGCGGGTCGTGCGGCGTCATAGCGACATCACACGGCAGGCGGCCAATAGCGGCGGAGGGGCGGAGATGAGCAGGATGTAAACATCCCGCCCACCTCCTTCCTTTCGCATATCCTACAGAAGTCGCGGTGACGCCGGTAGGAGATGTTCCTCGCTCCTGCGACTTCACACACAGCGATGTGTGCTGCCGCAGGAGCGAGGAACAACATCGGACCGTTGCGTCAGCGTAATTATGGATTACGCCGACGCTGCACCGATGATACGATTACGACGATTTTGCACTCGTTAATCGTATCATCTAGGCTTTACACACTACGATGTCGCATGCGATGCCGGATTTGCGTCACTTTCAATTTGACCCCACCGACATCGCACCTGCGATATCGTAGTGTGCAAAGCCCGCCTAAGTGTGAATATCTGCAATGTGCCTATTGGCATAATTACCACAAATTACACTTGTCACGTCAGCTGTTTCAGGCATGTTATCACACACTTGTTTATTCTCCACTTTATAATTAAAGTCCATTTTAATATTTAGGTGCCGTCTGAATATAATGTGAGCAGTTAACAATGGAGTTATGCCCGTGAAGGTGCTTATATGTGATGGGGCATAGGATGGTTTTGGAAGGTGCACTTACACATCCAGTTTGTGATGGATGTGAATGAAGGGGAGAGATGTCTGACAGTGGGTGCAGATATAAAAGAATGCAAAATGGGTCGTAACCAAAAGAGAGAACCATAAAAACCACAACCCAATTCTTAAATTTGTTACTAACTGTAAATGATGTTGGTCTTAGAAGAATGAGGCAAGTTTGAAACCTGTGGTTCCATGTTTTAGCACCATCTTCACACCTCATCGTTTAGCTGCATCCCATTGCTAAGAAATCTGAAATAACTAATTTAAAGGGGTTGCTCAAAATTTTTAAAAAATAATAGTAGGGTATGTGATAATATAAAAAAAAACACCAATCACTGTTAAATCTCTCTTTGCTATAGTTGCACTTCTCTGGGTATCCATAATGATCTTTGTTTATTTTGCTGTTGCTAATGCATGAGACCAGTGATTGGCTGCAGTGGTCACACAGATGTATGGATCGTAATAGCTCCATGAACGTAAAGATCAGTGGGGAGCACCAGAGTGGCAGTGGATTTGTGGCGCCCCTGACCTGGTCAGGCACCACTGAGTACTGCACCCATGCTGGGGACAGTACAATACAGGTAATCCAGAAGGCTGACCGAGGTGTGACTACACAGGCGCATAGTGATCAGGTCTCACACATGTACCTTTGGGAGGACCCCTGGGGATCCCAGGAGGGGGCAAAGCCTTCACCTCCACTGGAATAGTGGAGGGGGCCAAAAGCCTCCATCTCCACTCAAGGGGTGTGGTAAGAGAGCCTGGTTGCTAGGTGGCGTAGGCAAGAACAGGAGAGGAGGAGCAGTGAGCCGGTTTAGTGCAGAGTTCAGGGGGAGCAGACGTCAGGAGCAGACCCCTGGGGCTGTTGCAGTCTGACAGCGTCCGCGCAGTGGCTACCGACGGGGGAGAACGGTCACCTAGTAGTGCTACCCGAAATCCATCTTCAGCTAAAGAGAGAGCAACGGAGTGGGAAGTAAGGAGACTGCTAGGGAGTTACCAGGCCCAAACGGGTAGTAGGTCCCAGTGCAGGGATAGATCCACCTTTCCTTGCCAAACCTGCTTGAGGGGGCACTTCACACCCCCAAGAACACACCACAGAGTCCGCAGCCACGTAGCCACAGTTAGGGCCCATAGTTCACAGGAGGCAAGCAGCCGGAGTGTCCTGGTCCAGGCTACAAGCAAACGGGCCAAACGAAGGGGAGAGAGGCATCAGCAACTTCCCTGGGTGACCCCCATAGGGACTAAAAGTCGGGGTTACCCCAAAACGCAAAGGGCTAAGGAAGGCGAGTCGGTAGTCACCCTCATCAGTCAGCCTGAAGGATACCTGGTTCCAGCCTGGTTCATCCCAGCTACGCCCGGGTTACTCACTCTGCCACCTTCTGTGAGTAAAACCCCTGAAAGACCTTCTGCTTGTGTGGAGTTATTCTGCGCCTTGTGGTTCTACACCTCTACACAGGGCCCTGGGGCTTGCCTCACTCTCAGGAGGCTATTACAACTGACTGCACCCACCATCAGCCCCAGGCGTCCCTCAGTCTGCAGTGGCGGTCCCCACTGACCGCAATTCTGAGAGTGGCGTCACGACAATCCTAGATAGAAGATTTCCTACCTGTGACAGGATCCAGCCGAGTGGAGTCCCTGAAGGTAATGCACCGACACAACACTTGTGGGGCTTCACATCTGGCGTCACGAACAGGATAAGGACTAGACCTGTTCAGACAGGTGACCATGTGCCTGGGCGGTCCGCTTGAAAAATTTGAAACGCCGCCATATTGCCACCATGAAAAGCGCGCTGAAAAACAACAGCAGCCCGCGCTGGGAGAAGTTACCGCCCACGAAGAGGTGTGGCTACCCAGAGATCCCCTGCAGAGTCCTGACCTCGCAAGTGAAGAGAGCGGAAGCGTTCAGAGACGTCGGGACAGAAAGGGAGCCAGAAGTCTGCTGCTAGAGAAAATGGCGTCTGAACACAGAGACCCAGAGCCAGGCTCTACTGCCTGGTGGTGTCGGGAGCTTGCCGAGTTCTGCGATCAACTGGAGGCCAGGGTCGGAAGGCAGATCAGAGAGGGACGTGCGGAGTTTCTGGAAATGACCGCGGCGGTTCAGGCCTATGAGGGGAGAGCCGCGCGCCGAGTGCCAGACCGGACGGTGACGACTCAGACCCCGATGCTGCCAACGATGGGTGAGTCCAGTGTTGCCCCTGCCAGCGCGAGTGCCCCGATCCCTGCTGCCACGCCCGCGGTCCCTGAAGAGGCGCCCGGCGCGGCGACGCCGTACCAGGCCGCAGCCACGCCAGGTGCGGCCCGCCAAGCCCAGGCCGCCGCAGCGATGCCCTGCTCGGCCCGTAGAGAACCGGCTGCCACCGCGACCCTCATCCGCGCCGCAGGTGTGACGCTGACCCAGGCCGCCGCCATGCTAGGCCCGGCCCGCCGAGACCCCACCGCAGCAGCAACGCTCGTCCGCGCCGCAAGTGAGGTGCTGAACCAGGCCGCCGCCACGTCAGGTGCGGCCCGCCAAGCCCAGATCGCTGCAGCGACGCCCAGCCCAGCCTGCAAAGATCCCATCGCGACAGCGACGCCGATCCAGGCCGCCGCAGCGATGCCCTGCCCGGCCCGCCAAGAACCGGCCATAGTAGCGATGCCCGCTAAGACGCCAGCTGCAACAGCGACGCTGATCCAGGCCGCCGCCATGCCAGGCGCGGCCCGCCAAGACCAGGCCGCCGCCATACAGGGCGCGGCCCGCCAAGAAAAGACAGACGTACCATTGTTTACCCCGGCCTGCAAGGCCAGAGCAGACACCGCTCCCCAGTCTAAGGAAGTCCCTGCTAGGAAGTCCCTGATAGGTGCGGACCCCGAAAACTGGAGACTGAAGGCTGACCTGGAGGCCAAGTTCCCACAGGAGATGGTGGACCGGTATCTGCTCCCTCCGCACACTCCCAAGCCGACTCCTGCAGCAACCACGCCAAAGAGTCCCCCGCCCGGGCCTGCTGATGAAAGTCCATCCCCAGCACTGCCACGACAGGAGTGTTCAGAAGAACTAAGGGGGAGGGGAGGCCAGAAGGCTGAGGAGCTGACTCCGGAGCCATCAGCAGTGGATTCATACCCCGAGCCGGAGATGTTGCCATACTCCCGCTGGGACGAAGAAGACCCGATACCCTCCGCTGAGGAAGATCTGCCCAAAAGCCTCACCTGGGAGCTTGTAAGCTGTACCCCGCAGAACCCGGCCCGCAAGACACGGCGCCGTAGCAGATCCAAGTTCACCCCTGCACCACAGTCTCCAGAGCAGAGAGATGAAATAACGGCCAGAGACCTAGAGGAGAAACGGTTCCTGAGAAGGGCCAAAGCCCAGGTCAGAGGACCCCTTTGTCGAGGAGTAGTAGAAGATTTCAGCCTAAAATCAGGATACGGCTTTATAGTTGCACCTGGTATGAAAGAAGGCATTTTTGTCAATAGAAGAGACGTTAGAGCTCATCTGCCCAGAGGACATCCTGGAAGGAACCTAAGGATGGGAGACACAGTGCAATTTACAATGCATCAAGGAGAAAGAGGCTGGTATGCGCTAGATGTTACACCATGTCCTAAAGAAAAAGAAACAGACACAGAAGAAGACAGAGATAGAGAAAGAACAGACAAAGAACCCACTGATGAGACCACCACGGATGATGAAAAAGACCGAGAAAGCAGCAGGTGCCGCAGCCCTACAGGCCCAAGCCCTGGTATGGAGGAGTAGAGGAAAGTAAAGTAAGAAGTACAACAAGTTACTGTTTTGACCAGTTTGAAGTTTTGCAACGTTACTGTTTAAGAGATGTGCCCACATAAACTAATGTGAGAAATGAACCTTAAGGCTATGAACTGGCTATAGCCACAAACTCTCGCAGTGTAAATAGTTACACCAGAGGGCACCACCACCACCAGAGTCAGCCTGTTTAGGGGCTTGGCTCGTCTGCAACCAGGGAGCACGTCCATTATGGGGCCTTGGCTTACCTGCAACCAGAGAGCATGCCTGTTTATGGGGCCTGGCTCTCCACCACAAAGAGGGTACCTAGTCAGCACCAACTGTGGAGGCCGCCTCTACATCCTGCCAGAAGAGGCTGAAGGCGCGGATCCACCAGGCCAGGTATGCCCTGAAGACCACCAGACCACGAAAGCCGCCTCTACATCCTGCCAGAAGTGGCTGAAGGCGCGGCCAACGGGAGAGGCAGATTGGAGGAAAGGTCTGGGGAAGTGGATGGCCCAGACCTGGTTACCAAAAGGACCGGTGACCTGCCTCCTGAAAGGGTTTAGGGTGGGTTAACGGACGTGTGGGTGGAGGGTGGTGATGTATGGTACATGGTGGTTTTAAAAGTTTTACAATGTTTTAATGTTTTATGCATTTTAAAATGTTGTCTTGCAGCCCGAGGACGTGCTGGTGATAACTAAGGGGGAATGTGGCGCCCCTGACCTGGTCAGGCACCACTGAGTACTGCACCCATGCTGGGGACAGTACAATACAGGTAATCCAGAAGGCTGACCGAGGTGTGACTACACAGGCGCATAGTGATCAGGTCTCACACATGTACCTTTGGGAGGACCCCTGGGGATCCCAGGAGGGGGCAAAGCCTTCACCTCCACTGGAATAGTGGAGGGGGCCAAAAGCCTCCATCTCCACTCAAGGGGTGTGGTAAGAGAGCCTGGTTGCTAGGTGGCGTAGGCAAGAACAGGAGAGGAGGAGCAGTGAGCCGGTTTAGTGCAGAGTTCAGGGGGAGCAGACGTCAGGAGCAGACCCCTGGGGCTGTTGCAGTCTGACAGCGTCCGCGCAGTGGCTACCGACGGGGGAGAACGGTCACCTAGTAGTGCTACCCAAAATCCATCTTCAGCTAAAGAGAGAGCAACGGAGTGGGAAGTAAGGAGACTGCTAGGGAGTTACCAGGCCCAAACGGGTAGTAGGTCCCAGTGCAGGGATAGATCCACCTTTCCTTGCCAAACCTGCTTGAGGGGGCACTTCACACCCCCAAGAACACACCACAGAGTCCGCAGCCACGTAGCCACAGTTAGGGCCCATAGTTCACAGGAGGCAAGCAGCCGGAGTGTCCTGGTCCAGGCTACAAGCAAACGGGCCAAACGAAGGGGAGAGAGGCATCAGCAACTTCCCTGGGTGACCCCCATAGGGACTAAAAGTCGGGGTTACCCCAAAACGCAAAGGGCTAAGGAAGGCGAGTCGGTAGTCACCCTCATCAGTCAGCCTGAAGGATACCTGGTTCCAGCCTGGTTCATCCCAGCTACGCCCGGGTTACTCACTCTGCCACCTTCTGTGAGTAAAACCCCTGAAAGACCTTCTGCTTGTGTGGAGTTATTCTGCGCCTTGTGGTTCTACACCTCTACACAGGGCCCTGGGGCTTGCCTCACTCTCAGGAGGCTATTACAACTGACTGCACCCACCATCAGCCCCAGGCGTCCCTCAGTCTGCAGTGAAAAATAGAGCATAAACACATACAATTAGTACAAAACAAATAATATTATGCTATTTTGCGATTTTGTAAGAAAGTGAACATGAATCTCGTCGGTGATATACGAAAGATGTACGTACATACAGACATGTACATATATATATACATATACATACATACATATACATATACATACACGCATAATGCACACACATAGACATAAACAAGTAGATCAAGTCTAGATTATAGTAAGTCAAGAATGCAGAATACATCCGTCATACGTATATACGCAGGTACATAACAATGGGAGCAAAGGCAAAGGAAGGTGGAGCAAGGGGAAGTTTTTCAAGAGACTGGTAGCAGCATGAGGTAGTGAAAGAACAGATTAAGGTGGTGAAAAAAAACAGGTGATACTACCTGTCACTAATAGTTCTGTATTCCAGGGAGAATGCTAAAATATAAAATAGATATCTGTATGTATAAAGCTAGGAATATATACGTATAGAGGAAGTGGTGTAAGTAGATAGGTTACCTGAATCAATATAGACGTGGTAGTTACATATAGGGTATGGATGGGATACCAGGAACGCCTGGGATGTATTTTCTATGTATGAGAAGGAATAGGAAAGTCAGCCCAGTATAAACATAGAGTGAGGAAATCTGGAAAATGTAATCTTACCTGAGCCTGTGTGGACGCCAGCACTCACGTGCCTTGGCTGTATAGGACGGCTAGTGTCAGCTGTATTGTGGCACTTTAAATACATAGTAAGTGGGAGGGGTATTGGCGTCATGGAGCTCACGTGGTAAGCTCCCAGCTGATCAGGTCATTAGTATGCAGTGCCTGTGTGATGACTGGGAATCGAAGGAAAGGGTATGACCTAATGCGCGTGCGCGGTACACGGCCTCATGTGTAGGGATGTAACATAACAATGGCAAGGAGATGACGTCGTGCGCTGGGCGCCGATATCATCTCATCAGAGCCCAGAGACTGTATATATAGACAGGGGGGATGGCGCCGTGACGTCACCGCACACGGCACCAGCGCCCGCCCCTGAAATAACAGCATGTTGCCACGCTACAGAGCTGACGCTGCGCGTCTGCGCATGCGTGATGGCCGAGAATCAGGAGAAGGGATGATCTAGCGCGCCTGCGTGGTCAGGGCGAATCATATCTCTGCCGAGGAGATGACGCTGCGCGCAGGCGCAGATATCATCTCCTCAGAACTCGAGTAGGAGAATATGTTGACAAGAGGATCACGTTGTAGCGTCACCACGTGTGTTATAAACGCCCACCTTTGTGTGGGACTGACAACAGGTAGCCATGTTATGAAACTAACGCCGCGCAACTGCGCATGCGTGGTGGCCAAAAGGAGAAGTGACCTAGCGCGCCAACGCGGTCAATGACCCCTTGTGTAACGGTGTATGGTATCACAAGCGAGGAGATGATGCTGTGTTGAGCCGCAGGCATCATCTTCTCGAAGCCCAAACAGGAGAATGTATGTGTGTGTACTAACGCCAGCCCCTATGTAGAAAATACAGCAAGATGCCATGTTATAAAACTGACACTCAAAATAGGAAAGGGGATTGGGGGTCTTTTGGGAGGGGGGGGGAGGAAGGGAGAGGGGGAACAGGGGGGGGGGGGGAAAGGGAGGAAACCCAATGTCAATGTAATTTAGATATATAGAAGAACCAAAAAGGATAAAGGGTAGAGAGAGGAAAGAATAGAGAAGGGGAAAAAAATATAGAAGGGGAAAAAAAGGAGGGAAGTGCAAAGTGCCGTACCAGTCTTACCCATCGGGACGGGATTTGGGAAGGGGGAGAGGAGCAGAGGAGTAAGGATCCATTTTATTGCAGATCAGATATTCATATCTGTTAGAAAAAATAAACAATATGTTAGATTTCAATTACATAGACCATTCAATTTCCCTATTCAAACCAAACGGAGTTAGTGTATGCAGAGTATAGATCCAATAACTCTCTCTGTGTTTAAGCAGTTGTATATGATTACCACCCCGTCTTGGGCGTTCTATTTTTTCCAGAACTTGGAATCTCAATTGAGAGACTGAATGACGGGCCTCTTTAAAGTGATGTGGAATTGGGAGCCAAGTTTTATTACAACGTATTGTCGATTTGTGACTTGCAATCCTATCCCGTATGTGCTGTGTGGTTTCGCCTACGTACAACAAACCGCATGGGCATTTAACTACATATACGACGAAATTAGAATCACAGGTATAAAAGTCTTTAATTGGGTAGGATCTACCAGTTCTGGGGTGGGTCACAGAACTGCCTTTGATGACATTAGAGCAGGCCGCACAACTCAGGCAGGGAAAAGTCCCTTTCCGTTTTGGACCTAGAAAAGTTTGGACTGGATTGCGGTGAATCGGGCCTATATCCGCTCTAATTAAGCGATCACGTAAGTTAGGAGATCTTTTCATACACATAAGAGGTGGTGGAACAAAGGGATCAATCTCTGGATGCGCTTTTTGCAAGAGAGGCCAATGTTTTTTGATAATGTGTTGTACTTTGGGTACTATCGGGTGATATTTGTGTACAAACGGAATACGTGAAGAGTGTGATTTGGGTTCTGTAACAGAATCGCTCTGGTAAAGAGCACGTTCTGTTTCTTGTTTTAGGAGCGTCAGAGGATAATTACGTTCCTGAAATTTTTCTGACATAGCGTTTAGGCGTAGAGGTAGAACCTCCTTATCCATGACAATTCGACGTACTCTTGTGAATTGCGATCTTGGTAGACTAGTTTTTATGGCCTTCGGGTGGCAGCTATTGAAAGAGAGTAAACCATTACAGTCAGTTGGTTTAGTGTAGATGTCTGAGCTTAGTTTGCCTAATTGATTTTTTGAAATTCTAGTGTCAAGGAAGACTACCTCTGTATAGCTAAAGTAAAGGATAGTTCCTCTCTAATGGAATTAAGGTCACTGATGAAGGTCTCAAGGGTAGTTGTGTCGTTGTTCCAGATGAAAAAAACATCGTCAATGTAACGATACCAACAGATAATGTTGTCAAAGAAGGAGTGGAGGTATACATGTGATATCTCAAAAGCATTCATATAAAGGTTAGCATACGCGGGGGCCATATTGGACCCCATCGCGGTTCCACGAATTTGAAGGAAATATTCATCCCCGAAAAGGAAGAAATTTTCCCTCAAAACGATATTAAGTAGTTGTAAGACGAAATCCTTAGTGTCCTCAGCTATATCGGATCCTTCTAATGTGGATTTTACTGCATCTATCCCGAGGTCATGAGTAATGGAAGTGTACAGACTATTCACGTCCATAGTCACTAGAATACTGTCAGGAGATATATGATTTAGATTTTTGATTTTGGTTAGGAAATCCCCTGTATCTAATATGAAGGATTTTGTTTGTTTAGCAAATGGCGTGAGAAATTTTTCAAGGAAAATCGATAAAGGAGCTAACACAGAGTCCTATTTTGAGTGTCAGTTTTATAACATGGCATCTTGCTGTATTTTCTACATAGGGGCTGGCGTTAGTACACACACATACATTCTCCTGTTTGGGCTTCGAGAAGATGATGCCTGCGGCTCAACACAGCATCATCTCCTCGCTTGTGATACCATACACCGTTACACAAGGGGTCATTGACCGCGTTGGCGCGCTAGGTCACTTCTCCTTTTGGCCACCACGCATGCGCAGTTGCGTGGCGTTAGTTTCATAACATGGCTACCTGTTGTCAGTCCCACACAAAGGTGGGCGTTTATAACACACGTGGTGACGCTACAACGTGATCCTCTTGTCAACATATTCTCCTACTCGAGTTCTGAGGAGATGATATCTGCGCCTGCGCGCAGCGTCATCTCCTCGGCAGAGATATGATTCGCCCTGACCACGCAGGCGCGCTAGATCATCCCTTCTCCTGATTCTCGGCCATCACGCATGCGCAGACGCGCAGCGTCAGCTCTGTAGCGTGGCAACATGCTGTTATTTCAGGGGCGGGCGCTGGTGCCGTGTGCGGTGACGTCACGGCGCCATCCCCCCTGTCTATATATACAGTCTCTGGGCTCTGATGAGATGATATCGGCGCCCAGCGCACGACGTCATCTCCTTGCCATTGTTATGTTACATCCCTACACATGAGGCCGTGTACCGCGCACGCGCATTAGGTCATACCCTTTCCTTCGATTCCCAGTCATCACACAGGCACTGCATACTAATGACCTGATCAGCTGGGAGCTTACCACGTGAGCTCCATGACGCCAATACCCCTCCCACTTACTATGTATTTAAAGTGCCACAATACAGCTGACACTAGCCGTCCTATACAGCCAAGGCACGTGAGTGCTGGCGTCCACACAGGCTCAGGTAAGATTACATTTTCCAGATTTCCTCACTCTATGTTTATACTGGGCTGACTTTCCTATTCCTTCTCATACATAGAAAATACATCCCAGGCGTTCCTGGTATCCCATCCATACCCTATATGTAACTACCACGTCTATATTGATTCAGGTAACCTATCTACTTACACCACTTCCTCTATACGTATATATTCCTAGCTTTATACATACAGATATCTATTTTATATTTTAGCATTCTCCCTGGAATACAGAACTATTAGTGACAGGTAGTATCACCTGTTTTTTTTCACCACCTTAATCTGTTCTTTCACTACCTCATGCTGCTACCAGTCTCTTGAAAAACTTCCCCTTGCTCCACCTTCCTTTGCCTTTGCTCCCATTGTTATGTACCTGCGTATATACGTATGACGGATGTATTCTGCATTCTTGACTTACTATAATCTAGACTTGATCTACTTGTTTATGTCTATGTGTGTGCATTATGCGTGTATGTATATGTATATGTATGTATGTATATGTATATATATATGTACATGTCTGTATGTACGTACATCTTTCGTATATCACCGACGAGATTCATGTTCACTTTCTTACAAAATCGCAAAATAGCATAATATTATTTGTTTTGTACTAATTGTATGTGTTTATGCTCTATTTTTCACAACAGACTCTGTGAACAAGGCCTGTGGCCGCAACGTCAGAGCTATTTTCTGTCTTTAGTTCAATTCCTTTGCAAGGTTTTTTTGAATTTTCAATAAAATTAATACATTATTTATCACATTGAGTGTGCAGTGTACCTCTACTTGTATATTGAAGGGTTTTACCCATTCACTAGCACCTCGCCCTCAAACTAGTGTGCACGCCCCTCTTTCCTATTGTCCTCAGTCTGCAGTGGCGGTCCCCACTGACCGCAATTCTGAGAGTGGCGTCACGACAATCCTAGATAGAAGATTTCCTACCTGTGACAGGATCCAGCCGAGTGGAGTCCCTGAAGGTAATGCACCGACACAACACTTGTGGGGCTTCACAGATTTAATAGGTGAGTAATTATTTTTTTATTTCATGAGAGGACCTACTTTAAAGGAGTTGTTCACTACTTTTCATTGATGGCCTATCCCCCTGCACCCCGCCGATCAGCTGTCCCCGGTCCTGGCAGCGGCAGCAGGCAGCCGGAAATGCTTAGTTCTGGAGCAGCTCCGTCTTCTGATAGTGGCTGCGGCTGGGTACTGCACAGCCACCTCCCATTCAGATTAGGAGGAGGCGGGTGTGCAGTACCCAGCCACTATCAGAAGACGGAGCAGCTACGGAACTGAGCATTTCTGGCTGCCTGCTGCCACCTCCGGGATAGGGAACAGATGATCGGCGGGGGTGCGGGGTATCAGAACCCGGCCGATCAAACATTGATGACCTATCGTAAGGATGGGCCATCAATGTAAAAGTAGTTGACAAGCCCTTTAACACAATATATTAAAAATGTGTTGCACAGTCCCTTTATCATCTTCAGCTGCTCAGCTAAGCTTCCATGTACAATCTTTATTTAGTTAGTTTTCTCCTGTACCTGCCCTCTTTAGATTAACTGTCATTTAGTGTATGTGCCCCATCATGTCATACTATAATCTTTGGCTTACTAGCGGTTACCATTGCAATTTTCCCCCCAAAAGCCTGACAATGTCTCACCTCAGACCACTACGGTCCATCCTGCTGTCCACACTCATCAATGGATTAGCTATTGCCCTGCAGAAAATTTAAGACTATTTGGCATTGAAGAGAAAACATGACTTCATTAGTCTGTCTTCCACACTCTAGAGTTAAGGCCCTGTCACACACACACAGACAAATCTTTGGCAGATCTGTGGTTGCAGTGAAATCATGGACATATTGTTCCATTTGTACAGAGCCAGAAACCTGGCACTGATTGTCCACAATTTCACTGCTGCCACAGATCTGCCACAGTTCTGCCACAGATCTGCCACAGTTCTGCCACAGATCTGCCACAGATCTGCCACAGATCTGCCACAGATCTACCACAGATCTGCCACAGATCTACCACAGATCTGCCACAGATCTACCACAGATCTACCACAGATCTACCACAGATCTACCACAGATCTACCACAGATTTATCTGTGTGTGTGACAGGGCCTTTAGGCTGAACCAAACCGATTATGGTTTGGAGAAAAAACAAACATATTATTGCAAATTTTTTAAATTTAGGCCCTAATCACACTGGTAACACGATAAGAAGGAAGACCGCACTCTGCCGCTGTGCTGGATGTTGGTTTATTAAATCAAGTGCAGGATAAAAGGCTGGAGGCAACCAGTATGCCGGCTCCTAGCAGGGGACATGCTAGGAGCCGGCATACTGGTTGCCTCCAGCCTTTTATCCTGCTCTTGATTTAATAAACCAACATCCAGCACAGCGGCAGAGTGCGGTCTTCCTTCTTATACTGTTACCTCATGGACTTTGTATCTTGACGGGCACCCCGCTGTGGATCTATTCATGGAGCACAGTTAGACTCCAAGGCATTCTCAGGACACCGCAGGTAACGCACAGTGGTGCAGGACCTTATCTTTGGACAGCTTTATCCTAATCACACTGGGTTTATGCAGTACATCTGGTGACTTTGTCTAAATCCTCTAAATACGAGAATGGCACATAAACTCTGACAGAGCAATTGGCCAAGTTCTAAATGGGCTGAAATTAGATTTTTTGATGGTGTCTATGTGACGCCCTTGCCAAACAAGGTAGTCACAGTTAGGCCCTCATGTCGCGGGTGGAGGAGGGGACTGCGCTCTCCCACTGCTCGGGTGAGGCCGCTGCTGCGGCTGCTCGGTGGTGGCTCGAGCGGTGGGCCGGATTCCGTGGACTCGAGCGGCGTTCCTCACTCGTGAGTGAAAAGGGTGGGGATTGATTGTGGGGATTGGATATTGTCCGTGACGCCACCCACGGTTGTGGTGATATTGGTTACACCACCGCTGCTCTGGACGGGGATCCCGGGAGCGATGACAGGGAGCAGCTTGGATGTTGGTTCTCCCCTCCGTAGGTAGGGGGTTGGTTGTCCCGGGGCCCGGTGATGGGGTAGGGATGGATGGCAGGCGGGTTACGGGGCCTGGTGAGGTGCAGGGTCGCGGGGGCAGCGCTGTGCCGCACGGCACTGTGGTACTCACTCAGCCAATGATGAGGACACAGTTCTCGGTAAAACACACGGCTGGATGGATGGGTCCCACAGACGGCTGCGGTGTTTCTCCTCCCGGCAGGTTGATGGTGACTGCCTTTCCCTGCACCTGTGTAACGTGTACGGTTCCAATGGGTTCCCACTGGTAACCCGCTCGCCCAGCTTGGATGGGTGCTGAAGGCGCCCCTTTTGCCCGCAGGCTCTGGCCCTGGGAACTTTAGCCTAGGCGGTGACTGTGTTTCCCTCTCTCGGTTGGACGGTTGCCTTCTGACGGGACTTGGCTGCTGGGAAACCCAGGAGGTTCCCTTCGCTAACGAATTTGGCAAATTCACGGCGACTCCTAGCCTTGCCGGGGTCCGTAAGCCCCTGCCGGATGGTGCTGGCTTCTCTTTGCGTACCGGTCCGGTACCGCCGGGCCACCACCCATCCACGGTCCTTACGGCTAGCTCTAATAGGCCACTCCTGCAGACGGTCACCACTGTCTGCCAACCTTGCTGATCCGTCCGGGCCACACACCCGGACCAACTTCAGGCTGCTTAACTGCCACTTTCCTCCTTCCACTTTCACCTCCAAACTCTATCTCTAACTCCCTCTCTCTCCTTTTCCCGCCTCCAGGACTGTGAACTCCTCGGTGGGCGGGGCCAACCGCCTGGCCCACCCCCTGGTGTGGACATCAGCCCCTGGAGGAAGGCAACAAGGGTTTTCGTCTGACTTCGGTGTGGCTGACCGGGAGTGCGGGGTGTGTTGGTGTTGTGTTGTGACGTCCTGGCTTGTCCAGGGCGCCACATTCCCCCTTAGTAAAATGCAGACCGTCAACGGGCTGCCCGTCCATCACCGGTTTTATTTTCACAAACTGAAAAAGATAAACGGTAAACAGAGATTACAATTATAATAACATCTTCCCACATCGGGAGGCATGGTACTTAAACGTTGCTAACGGTAACGGCTGCCGCTCTCTCCCACCCAAGTAACCTGGCCCTGATGCTGCCCCTAAGCAAACAGGCAGCACCCCTTGACCCCAGTCCAGCACAAGTTACCCGAGCGGGTTCTGTCCTTTTCAGGGGACCCATGTCCATGGGGAACCCCTGAAACCCCCGGAGGATTGCCACCGGTTGCGGTAGTGGCGGGCCTGGGCCATCACTTCCCTCCAGGCCCATCCTCCAAATCAGCCTCTCCGGAGGCGGTCACAGTTTCAAGCCATAAAAACATATTTATTTACATGCCACTAAGTTTGTGGTTGCCCTGCCAGTTCTCGGGCTTGTCCGTAGTAGTTCCTACGCATTTGGTAAAGGGGTCCCAACGGGGACCAGTTGCCGGCAACGACCGGTGCAAATCAAGGCTTCAATCAGGTGCATCTTCGGCTAATCATTCTTATCATTCATTTTCAACTTTTAAACGGTACTTTCAACACATACAGACACAATTCCCCCCCCCTTTAAAGAGTAGTTTCCCTGTACCTAAGTGGGGGTCTACCTAGGTTAGGACGAGTGGACCTTCGGGGTCCGGTGTCAGTGGTGACAGGCAGTGGGGCAGAGGGAACAATCAGTTCCTCTTCCCTGCTATCGTGTGGGGCAGGTGGAGGCATAGGGGAGCAGGGTACAGGTTCATCCCTGGGCACTGGCTCATGGTTGACCACTTCCATCACTTCCTCATCCACGGGTTGTGGGAAGAGTATCACTGGAAGAATCACCGCGCCATTCTGTGTAGGCCAGTCTGCTGGAAAGTCACCCATTATGGTGTGGATTACCTCTTTTGCCTTCTCCGCCGGACTAGGAACCGGAGGTTCAGCCGCTGCCCTCAATGCTGGTGGGCACCTCTTTAGATGGTCCCGGGAAACCATAGCCAAAGTGCCCCCTTGGTCACGACTGATCTGGTAGGCCTTCCCATCTTCCCATCCTGTGGGCTGTATGACATATGGGGTTTGCTCCCATTGATCATCCAGCTTGTGGGTCCTCCTCTTTCGCTTCAGCACTGCATCTCCAGACTGAAAAGGGCCAGCAGACGCCTTCTGGTTGAAGCGCTGCTCCTGTTGTTCCCGACTCCGACTCAAGTTCTTCTCAACATATTCCTGAATTTGTCGATACTGCACCCTCCGCCGAGTGTCCCATTCAGCTGTCGAAGGGAGTGCTTCTGGGGTTTCCAATCCCATGTCCAGATCCACCGGTAGCCGGCCGGGGCGAGCCCTCATCAGGTATGCTGGGGTGCATTTCGTTGAGCTGGAAGGGATATTGTTGTACATATCGACCAAGTCAGGTAGCTTCTCCGGCCACAGGTTCCGCTCTTCTAGTGGCAACGTCTTGAGGAGGCCCAGGACCAGGTGGTTCATCTTTTCACACATGCCGTTGGTTTGGGCATGGTAAGGCGCGGTCCGGATTTTCTTGCAGCCGTACAACTGACAAAATTCATGGAATACCTCCGCTTCAAAGGCCGAGCCTTGGTCAGTAAGCACCTTCTCAGGGTATCCATGTGGTCGGCAGAAATAAGCCTGGAACGCTCTAGCGGTGGTACGGCCAGTTAGGTCTTTGACTGGGACAACCACCATGAACGTCGAATAGTAGTCTACAATGGTTAGAGCGTAGGTGTACCCACTTCGGCTGGGGGTGAGCTTTACATAGTCCAGGGCAACCAGCTCCTGCGGTTGATGTGTAACGATCGGGTGTAGGGGCGCCTTCTGGCTGGCCTCATCCTTCTCAGCGTACAAGGGCCACGCTCTCGGCACCAGGCCTCTACAGATTCCCGCATTCCACTCCAATAGAACCGCTCTCTCAACAGCATCTCTAGTTTCTTCCATCAGAAGTGTCCAGCACCATCATGGTATGGTTGCAGGACAGTGGGCACGTTAGTTTGGGGAATCACCAACTGGCGGATCTTCTCATGAGTCTTCGGGTTAATCAGCTCACGGTACAACTTCCCCTGGTGTAGATACAGCCGGGTCCGTTCTCGCCACAGGCGTTGGGCTTCGGCTGGGGCGGCAGGGTCTATCCCAGCAGCGCCTTGTTCCACCAAGATCTTGGCTAGGCGGATAGCGGGTGCCTGGTCCTGGGCTTTTTGCCACTCCTGGCTGTGCAGCAGGTCCAGGTTTACCCGTTGTTGATGGACATGCACCTTCTCAGTCGGTGGCTGATGAAATGCGGACAACTCAATCTCTTCGAGGTCGTCATCCTCGGGCCCGTCTTCCAACAGGTGGGGCATCCGAGAGAGTGCATCGGCATTAACGTTGGCACGGCCGGCCCTGTACTTGATGGTGAAATCGTAGTTGGCTAGCCTAGCCACCCACCGCTGTTCTAACGCGCCCAGCTTGGCTGTGTCCAGGTGGGTCAGCGGGTTATTATCCATGAAAGCGGTAAACTTAGCCGCTGCCAGGTAATGGCGGAACCGCTCGGTGATAGCCCACACCAGTGCCAGGAGTTCAAGCTTGAAAGAGCTGTAGTTCTCAGGGTTCCTCTCAGTCGGTCGAAGCCTTCGGCTAGCATAAGCAATCACTTTTTCTTTTCCGTCTTGGACCTGGGATAGGACTGCCCCCAAGCCTACATTACTGGCATCGGTGTAGAGGATGAAGGGGTGGTTGTAATCAGGGTATGCTAGGATTCCTTCTCCGGTCAGGGCCGCTCTCAGCTGATGGAAGGATTCCTCATGCCTTTCTTCCCACACCAATGGGGCTCCTAGGGCTCTACCACCTTTAGTCTGTCCCGCGAGGAGGTCTTGCATGGGGGCAGCCATCTTCGTGTACCCCTTGATGAAGCGACGGTAATACCCCACTAGGCCTAGGAACTGCCTCACCTCTCTCACCGTGGTCGGCCTCGGCCAGTCCTGGATGGCGGAGATTTTCTCAGGGTCAGGGGCGACACCCTCTGCACTGACCACATGCCCTAGGTACTGCACTCTGGGTTTCAGCAGATGACACTTTGAGGGCTTCAACTTCATCCCATATTTGGCAAGGGACGCGAACACCTCGGCTCCAGGTGGGCTTCATATGTCTGGGAGTACACAATCACATCATCCAGGTACAGCAGGACGGTCTCAAAATTGAGATGCCCCAGACAGCATTCCATCAGCCGTTGGAAGGTTCCAGGGGCATTGCACAGCCCGAACGGCATGCTATTAAACTCGCAGAGTCCCATAGGGGTGGCAAATGCAGTCTTCTCTTGGTCTTCTGGCGCCACAGCCACCTGCCAGTACCCACTGGGGAGGTCAAGGGTGGAAAAATAGTTTTTTTTTAAATCAGATACTTTTTTATTAAAACAGAGTACATACAACAGAATAACAAATCGGCATCCAAATTAAATTTATCACATCTATTACCCCTTTAACTCCCCCTCCCGCCCCCCTCCCCCACCCCGGCAGCAACACTTCTCCCCGATACTACATCCCATATAGTACACACTTATAATACCCTTCAACTGTAGTATAGAACCATCCCGTTGTGCAGGAGGAACAACTAGTAACACAAATAAAACAAAACATACACATCAGAGGTCTCAGACGGCTATCCCCGTCCCATATCAGTTTACTGGTCCATCACTCGTCCTATCCGCATTGCAGCCAAGGAGACCAGAGCTTCTCAAACATTTTAACATTCCCCCTTCTTTCATACACTCCCCGTTCCAGCTGAAGAATACACTTCACCCTTTTAATGTACTCTCCCCTGGTCGGGGGGTCTTTTTTAATCCAGGACCTGGCGATTAGCTTTCTTGCCGCATACAGCAGCCTAGCAATGACAATTTTCATAGTATTTTCCACCCCAAGCTCCTCAACATATCCCAATAGGCATATCACTGGTTCCCTGGGGAGGACACACCCATATGTTCTTCCTATCTTGTGGATAACCTTAGTCCAAAAGGAGACCAGTCTCGGACAAGACCACATCATGTGAAAAATACCTGCGTCAGATCCCTGACACCTTGGACACTCCGAATTCCTTTTCAACCCCATTTTAAACATCAGTAAGGGAGACCTATATACCCGGTGAATCACGTATAGGTGAGACAGTCTGGCCGGTTCGCTCATGGAAAGTTTAGGGACATACGCCAGGATACTCTCCCACACCTCCTCCGTTATCGGCCCAACTTCCTCCTCCTATTTAGATTTAGTTTTAATTGGGTATTCTAACAGAAAGGTATGTAGTATATCTTTATACGTGCCAGAAATGATCCCTTTAGTGCTTCCTCCCCCCTTACACACATACTCCAGTACCAGGTCAGTCTGTATGGCCACACTTTGTTTAGCCGCTTGGGCTGCAATCGCATGTTTTAATTGTCTGTAGTGGAGCCAGCCGGACGCCGGTAACTGAAACTCACTCTGTAACTGCGGGAACGATTTCACAATTCCTCCGTCCAATATCTGATGCATGTATATTACACCCTTGCGTCTCCACTCCTCAATATTCCCCATTTTCTGAATCTCCGGGAGATTACTGTTATCCCAGATAGGTGTAAACTTGGTTAACCGGGTCACCCCTCTCACCCTTTTCAGCCTATCCCAGGTCTTATTTATAAGTGCCATTGTAGGAGATGTTCTACCCAGGAGCCCCACCGCACCATCCTCTAGTCCCATTACCAATGGACTTCTACCCACTATGTATTCCAGTACTTCTTTAATGCCCCCATCTTTCTCTCGATCAGACCAACCCCTGAGGTGTTGACATTGCGCCGCTATATAATACAATTCCGGATTTGGGATTGCTAGACCCCCCTCATCCTTCGGCCTTTGTAAAGTCTCTAATCGCACCCTAGGCTGCTTTTTACCCCACACCAGGTCCCTAAACAGCGAGTTTATCCCTTTAAATCTTTTCCTTGAAATACAAACAGGGGCATTGTGCAGTATGTATAGGAGTTTAGGCATTACTACCATCTTTAGTAAATTAACCCTTCCAACAACTGACAAATGTAGCTTGTTCCAGGCATCCACCTTGGTTCTCAATTTTTTAAGGAGCGGCCATAAGTTCACCTGTATGTATTTTTCTACTGGCAGAGATATCTGGATACCTAGATATTTAAATTCGTCCACATTCTTCAATTTGTTAGCCCCAGTATCCTCATTTGTCCAGGTTACTTCCCCATCCACTTTAAAGAGGCTCGATTTAGACCAATTAATGGTCAGTCCCGAAACTTCTCCAAATTTCTCTATTATCTGCATGGCATGATCCAATGAGACTGACGGATCCCCCAAGAAAAGTAATAAATCGTCAGCATAAAGAGCTATTTTCTCCTCTAGATGCCCATACCTAAATCCATGGATCTCCTTTGATTTCCTAATGGCTGCCGCCAGAGGCTCTATTGCAATAGCAAATAGGAGCGGCGATAGTGGGCAGCCCTGTCTCGTTCCCCGGTGCAACTCAAACGCTGAGGAGGTCATACCGTTAACTCTAACTTTAGCAGTAGGCCTATTATACAACAGCTGCACCCACTTTACAAACCGTGGGCCAAAACCCATATGCTGCAACACTTTCCACAGATACCCCCACTCAACACTATCGAACGCTTTCTGGGCATCTAACGAAGCGATCACCCTCCGGCCAGGGTTGTCAGGCGGCAACTGTAGATTAAGGTACAATCTCCTGATATTAGCAGCTGTTGACCTATTGGCCATGAACCCTGATTGGTCCATATGGATTAGGTTAGATATAACTCCAGTCAGCCGGTTTGACAACACCTTAGCCAGAAGCTTCACGTCCGCTGTTAATAACGAGATGGGTCTATATGAGTCTGGAAGCCTCGGATTTTTATCCTCCTTAGGAATTACTACTATTATTGCTTCTCTCATAGATTCAGGCAATACACCTTCCCCCTCCGCCACCTCAAAGACTTTCAATAGTTTGGGTAATAGGATTTCTTCTAACTGTTTATAAATTTCAACTGGTAGCCCGTCTGCTCCCGGTGCCTTGTCATTGCTCATGCCATGCAGAGCGCCCTCCAGTTCATCAATAGTAATAGGTGACTCCAGTTTATCTCTATCCACCACAGACAACACAGGAAGCTCACCTCGCTCAAGAAATGAGTCCACCTCTTCCACCCTCATCTCTCCGCTAGAAGAATATAGCGTGCGATAGAAATCTTTAGAGACCTCAAGGATCGCCTCAACCTCAGTGACCTGTGTCCCCTCCACCGTGTCCATACCATGCACAAATGAACTACTCCTTTGAGCTGCAGCTATGACCGATAATAGATGACCAACTTTTTCCCCCTCCTCATAAAAATGCAATTTTTGGAATGCCTGCTTCCTTACCGCCTTCTCCAAAAGCATCTTATTAACCTGTTCATGCGCCTGCCTAAGATTTTGCTTCGCGTCCGTAGTAGTACTCCGGATTGCTTCCAGCTCTGCCTTGTCTAAGGCCTCCAGCCTATCTTTCTCATCCTGCCTCGTCTGTGTTTTACGTTTACAGATATCCCTGACCAGGAGCCCCCTGAGGTATGCCTTCATCGCATCCCATACCACCAGCGGACCAGTGCTACCCTCGTTGTGGATAAAGAAATCCCCAAGATCCCGTTCTATATTCCCTATATTAATATGACGGATCCATGCTGGATGAAGCTTCCACTCTCCCCTCCTTCCCCCTGTCAGGGTTCCCCGTCGTATGGACACTAGAATTGGGCTATGATCTGAAATCACTCTTGTCAGATATTGCACGTCACTTATCATTGCATCCATCAGATCACTAGCTAGAGCCATGTCAATGCGGGACAGAGTGATATGTGAAGCCGAATAACAAGAGAAGCAGGATACCCTCCCATTCCTCACTCGCCAGGCATCCACCATTCCAAGTTCCCCAATAAGAGTGCCAAACGAAGTCATACAACTATCCTGAATACCTGGAGGTCTACTACTCCTATCCCAGTACAGGTCTATCACATTATTGAAGTCCCCACCAGTAAAAAAGGGATTACTCCCCCCTTCTCAGAGAACTCCCTTATCTCCCTTAGTTTGGTGCACTTATATGGAGGTGGTATATATATTGCAGCTATACACATGAGTCTGCCAAATATTTTACACTTGACGGCCACACACTGTCCCTCTTTATCCACATACACTTCTATCTCTTCATATTGCACAGAGTTATGGATCAGCAGTGATACACCCCTTGCATAGTTGGAAAAGGTGGAGTGATAGGCCTTCTGCACCCATCTCCTATTTAAAACATGTGTTGTCTCCTTTGTTAGATGCGTTTCTAGTAGACATATTACTGACGGGTTCTGGTCTTGAACATATTTAATTAATGCCGCTCTCCTAGACCTATCTGATAACCCTCTAATATTCCAACTCAACACCTTAATTCTATCCCCCATTATCCCACCCAGTAAAACCATCAAACCTTGTAGTATCTCCCCATGCTGCCTCTACCCTACCCCTTTCCCCCCTCCCCCCCTGCTCCCCTCCCCTCCTACTCCCCACCACTTCCTGTTTTCGAGTACTCCCGTGAAGCATCGGGTTTTCCAAACCTGGTCCATAATCCCTACTAAATTCCCCCCTACCTCCCTCGCCTTCCCCTCTTAGACACATTTTAAAACTCGTCCCTTTTCCAACAATTCTCCACTCCCCCCCTTTCTATGTATAATCATATTCCACTCAATATTCAATATTCAACCAATATAACAGTAAAATGGCGAACAGTAATTAAACTGGAATCTCAAATTGTAAATACCCCCACCACGCCAAATTAGGCAGTCCCCATGTCCTGCGAAGCTCACATCAAACCCTTCGCATTCCCCCTGCATACTACCTCAATCCCAAAGGGAAGGAGAAAAAAAAAAAAAAAAGAAAAAACAAGAAGGGTCCCCTGTAAGCTCCTAAGGATGTTGTAGAGCCTCAGCCGGCCTTCTTCAACACACTGCAGATTCAGACAGTCAGCTCATTCCTTCAAACGGATCCGCTTTTCGTTTGCGTCCAACCACTGCATGGCTTCCTCTGGAGTTGTAAAAAAGTGCACCCGCTCCAACGCCGTCACTCTTAGCTTTGCCGGGAACATCATTGAGTATTGCACCCCCATCTCTCGCAGGCGCCTCTTTACTCCTGTAAAAGTCATACGTAGCTTTTGAACAGAAATGGAGTAGTCCGGGTATATGGAAATTCTCTGGCCGTCAATCATAAGATCCTCCATGTCTCTTGCCTTTCGCAGTATAGTGTCCCTGTCTCTGTAGTTGAGGAGCTTGGCTAGCATAGTGCGAGGGCCCCTGCCTGCTGGTTGTGGCTGCATCGGGACTCTGTGTGCACGTTCCACAGCATAGAGCTTGGATAAGACATTAGCACCCATTTTCCCCCTGAGCCAGTCTTCTACATATTCAGTGGGGTTTCTTCCTTCCGCTTTCTCAGGGATGCCGACAATTCGGATGTTATTTCTTCTAGAGCGGTTCTCTAAATCATCATTTTTTGCCGTGATTTCAGCTATCTGCTGTGCAAATGTTTTTTCAGACTTTTGTAGTTTTGTAATATGATCCTCTGTTATCCCCACTCTCTCCTCTACAGCCGTTGTTCTCAGGTCTGTTTTCTTGAGGTCTTTCTTAATGTCAGCAACCTCTGCCTGTAATCCCTTAACTTGCTTCGTCAGGGAAGTCAGAGCCTCTTTACAAAAAGACACCACTGAAAAAATGTCCTTTAAAGTGGGGTTTTCTGGAGCCTGGTCTGCACTATGTGCTTCCTCTACTTCTCCTGTCTTATCTTGCTGCTGTTCACCATCCCCCATCTCATCAGAGCTGGCATTGTCTTCTCCCTCCTCACCTCTGTTATCTGTATGCTGATGTGATTTCTCTGAAGTCCAGGCAAATTTCTCCAGCCTTGCCGCGACCTGCATCCTCTCCTGACAGGCTGCATTCACTTTCTCAGCTTCCTGCCTTATCATGGCACCATCCTGAGAGCTGGGGACTTTCCCGCCTCCATTATCTTTTTGCCTGTGACGGACCATGGCACCTCTCTGCATCCACCAGACTCACTCCAGATAAGTCCTCACCACCTTATCTTCCTGACAGCCGGCTGAGGCAGTGATAACAGCGGTATTCAGGGATTTATCAAGGGAGTTTGCAGGAGAGCTCCACAAACACGTCTCTTCACATTGCCGTCCAGGCCACGCCCCCGTGGAAAAATAGTTAGCGGTTCTCAGCGCAGCCAGATATTCCTCAATGCGCAGAGGGTAAGCATCCTTATGCGTTATCTGGTTAATTTTTCAGTAATCCACACACATCCGCATGGTGCCATCCTTCTTCTTAACCAGTACCAACGGGGCGGCCCAGGGACTACAGCTGTCCCTAATAACCCCTGCCTCCTTCATGTTCCTCAACAAGGAGGAAGGCAACAAGGGTTTTTATCTGACTTCGGTGTGGCTGACCGGGAGTGCGGGGTGTGTTGGTGTTGTGCTTGTGACGTCCTGACTTGTCCAGGGCGCCACACTCGCATAACACCTTCCCTCATTAGGCAACACACAGCCAACCTGAAACCCTAGTCACCCCCCTTAGGGAAAGACAGACACACCAGTGGGCGTGACCAGGTGGTTGGGACACACCCACCTAGGGGTCTAGACAGCCAGGGCGGGAAAACAAGCAGATGAGTTCTAGATTAGCTTGGGAGTTCAAGTTGGAGAGGAGTGTGGGCTGTAGCTAAGTGTAGCTCCAGCAGGAGTAGTCCAAATTGAACGGTACCAGGGTAGGAGCCCTGGTGCCTCTGGCTAAGTGGCAGACGGTGGTCTCCGTCAGCAGGAGACGGGAAGACGGCTCGGTGGAACCGAGGTGGACCCGGGACAGGGTTGTAGCCTGCTGGTACCGACATGGGGATCCGACCCGGAAACCGGAACACAAGGGGGGTACTCGGACCCTGAAGCCAGGACCAGAAACAAGTGGACCTGGTTAATTAACCGATTGAGGCCAGGACTAGAGGTTCTGTCCCACCCAAAGTCCCTCATAGAAGACAACAGCCCACCGATAGGGATGAGGTCACCGCCAGGGCCCATAGATCCCACAGGCCAGCGACTGCGGGCACGGCTCCTCAGGCCACATCCAGCCGAGAGTGGACTCTTACGTTCCACACTAGGAAGTCATTCTTACACAAAACAGTGCAGAGGAAAAAGATAGAGACCACCAGCCGGGTGGGGGACCCGAATGGAACCGGCCGCGGCACCGGCCACCATCACCTTGGTTTACCAGAGACTTGTGTGAATTATTAACTATGAGTAACCACGCATTCCCCTGCCGTCGCTACACCCTGCATGACAGCCACTGGGCCCCGGGGCCACCATCCCTGCCCACGGAGGGGTTAACCACTTGCTGCCGCTACACCTTCCCCGGGCGCCCCATCACAGTAGCGGTGGTGTCCCAACTCACTACACACCGTGGGTGGCGTCACAAACTTAATACGGCCTAGCCCATATATTTCCGTCCCCCCCATTTATTCGGCATGTCCGCGAGACCCCCGGGTCCGGAGACCCTCGGGCCACCAGCCCTGAAGGCCCAGACCGGAGCAGCGCCGGCTGCTGGCACAGGGGTGGCACACCCCGAAACTTGGCATCACAAACAGGATACTTACCCATCCACTTACCTTGTGGAAGTGCGCCTTGTGTTGGACAGTCAGCGGTGATCCGTTGCAAAATTTTAAGAAGTCGCCATCTTTGGGCGCGAAAACTGCAGCTCAGCGTCCCCCTGGGAACACGGCCGAAAAGCGAGGCCGGAAGTCGAAAAACTAAACTAGCAAACCGAAAAGAGGATTTCTGGCAAAAGACCAAAGGGGGGTGAGTGAAGATTCTGCAACATGTGACCAAGCAGATAAAGGGCAGGAACTCCAGGACCCTGCCACCCTTCCCGTTCCTGGATACCAGCAGTGCATCATGGCCGACCCATCTGGCAAGCCCGCAGTGAAGGAGCCCATGCCCGGAACAGCCGACTGGGTAGAAGCCCAGACAGAGCGTATGTGCCGCCGGATCCAGGCGCTTGCGAGCTTTCTGCTCAAAAGATGGACGGCCGAGATGGCGGAGTTAGCGGCAGCTGTTCGGGCCCGTGAAGTGGAGGCAACCTCGGAGGAGCGGGTAAGCGACCATGCCCCTATGTCCCTCAGGGACCGGCCGACCAGGCTGAGGGGCCCGGTCTGCCCCTGCCCGCCATGCTGCCTTCCTCGCCGCCCGTACCTGTTGCTGACTCCCTGCTCGGTCCGCTGCCACCAACACCGGCAGCGGCATCCGTTCCGTCGGCCCGTGATGACCATCCAGCGGGAGCTGCCAGCAGCGAGCCCATCACCGCCCCGGCACCCATACCGGCTCCACGCCAGACCAACACCCGGAAGTTGCCCCGTCCGGTCCTGAACCCGGCATCGATTCTGGTCCCGGAGGACACAGCGCCTGAGATGACAACGGCCCCGGCAGTCCGCCCGGCCACAGCGGAGGTGGTCCACGGCCGGAAGCCAGCACCGCAAGTAATGCTGGCCGCTCCCAGACTCCCGGCCTCAGCTGAGGCACAGCGGGGATGTAGCAGTAGGGCAGCAGAGAGGGCCATGTCACAGCGGGGTCCCCCATTGCTGAAGGTGCCGGTTGTAGCCGGCACGGAGGGACTCCGGCTGGGCCCGGCCCCCGCTCAGGTGGACCCGGAGCAGGCAGCAGATGCTCCATACTGGGAGCGTCAGCGCGTCAGCTGGGTAAAGAGATTGCCGCCCGGGAGAAACAGAAGGCGGAGGTCCTGTCCCGGACCTACACAGAAAAGGACAACCTGAGAAACGCCACTTTCCGGGTGAGGGGCCCGACGTATGAAGGCCAGGTCTGGCACTTCAACCCCGAAAAGGGGTGGGGCTTCATATACGAGCCGGGCCTGGAGGCCGAAATATTCCTGTCCCGGAGGGACGTGGCTCCTCATCTGCCTGTTGGCCACCCTGACCGGGACATGGAACCCGGAAAGCTTGTGACGTACACCCGGCACTGCGAAGAGATGGGGTGGTTTGCCTTCGATGTCAGATGGCGGGTGAGAATGGGCCCCCAGCTACACGTCCACCCCTCTCCGCCACTCTCCAGTCCCGATGAGGAAGATGTTTAGGTAGTGGTTCCCGGCTTCCTTCAGTTAAAGTCCCCATTGGGACCGTCTGTTGTTTCCGTTACAGTTTAAAAAGACAATGGTCATGAACTTGCTGGCCAACCCATAAACTATTGGGTCTTGTAAATAGCCCCCGACCTACCTTCTCACCCTGCAGCAGTCTCCGGAGAGGCTGATTGGAGGAAGGGCCTGTGGTAGAGTCAGCCGAGGCCCAGTCACCATTGGGTCCGGTGACTATCCTCCGGGTCAGGAGTCCCCTGGACGTGGGGCCCTTGAGAAAAGACTGCCGGGTAAGGAACTTTTTACCCGGCCCGTTTGGGCAACACCTGGACCTACTCTGGACTTGGGCAAGGGGTGCCAACCTGTGTTTTAGAGGTGGCATCAGGGCTAGGTTGTTTTTGGTGGGTGAGGTGAGAAGGACCCGGTCCGTCCTGTCCCGGTTATTTAAATGTGCAACGTTAAAGTGAAATGCCTCCCGCAAGGGATGAAACTAAAACATACCTGATTGTAAATATGTTTTGATTGTAAACTGTTTACCATTTTATCTTTTCCAGTTCAATAAATGGTGGTGGTCGGACAGCCCGCGGACGGTCTGTATTAAACCAAGGGGGAGTGTGACGCCCTGGCCAAACCAGGTAGGCACAATTAGGCCCCCGCATAACACCTTCCCTCATTAGGCAACACACAGCCGACCTGAAACCCTAGTCACCCCCCTTAGGGAAAGATAGACACACCAGTGGGCATAACCAGGTGGTTGGGACACGCCCACCTAGGGGTCTAAACAGCCCAGGACAGGAAAACAAGACAGATGAGTTCTAGATTATCTTGGGAGTTCAAGTTGGAGAGGAGTGTGGGCTGTAGCTAAGTGTTGCTCCAGCAGGAGAAGTCCTGGTGCCTCTGGCTAGGTGGCAGACGGTGGTCTCCATCAGCAGGAGACAGGAAGATGGCTCGGTGGAACCGAGGTGA
This sequence comes from Anomaloglossus baeobatrachus, assembly GCF_048569485.1. Classification (NCBI taxonomy): domain Eukaryota; kingdom Metazoa; phylum Chordata; class Amphibia; order Anura; family Aromobatidae; genus Anomaloglossus; species Anomaloglossus baeobatrachus. Next base: position 748,795,395 of record NC_134354.1, read on the forward strand.
ACCGGGACAGGGTTGTAGCCCGCCGGTACCGACACGGGGAACCGACCCGGAAACCGGAACACAAAGGGGGTACTCGGACCCTGAAGCCAGGACCAGAAACAAGTGGACCTGGTTAATTAACCAATTGAGGCCAGGACTAGAGGTTCTGTCCCACCCAAAGTCCCTCATAGAAGACAACAGCCCACCGATAGGGATAAGAGGTCACCGCCAGGGCCCATAGATCCCACAGGCCAGCGTCTGCGGGCACGACTCCTCAGGCCACATCCAGCCGGTAGCGGACTCCGTATGTACCGCCCCGCGCTCGGCTGCTGCTGCCGAGCCGCTCGGATCCGGGCTCGGGTGTGTGTCGGTGGTTCGATCGCCTCCGGACCGGGGGTCACGTCGCTCTGTAAAGGGGTGGTTTTGGTGATCAGGTGGGTGCGCAGTCGGGGCCGCGATAGAGATTGTTTGTGATGCCACCCACGGGTTGTGGTGATTATTGGCACAACCGCTGCTGGTGATGGTGGGTGCTCCCGGGTGCGGTGTCGTGGCGCAGCTAGGTGTTGAACCCCCTCCGTGGGTAAGGGATGTGGGTCCCGGGGCCCGCTGGGGTGATGAAGCTGCCAGAGGGGTGCAGGGCAGAGTGTTCTCACTCTGAGGAAACACACTGGAGTCACTGGTAAACCAAAAACGGGATGGTGGTCGGTGCCCTACTCGGGTTGATGGTGCCCGTCCTTCTCCTGCACCTCTGTAAGCTGTGTGACTACTATGCCTGAACACTAGTAGTCCACTCCCCGACTTGTAGATGCCGGAGGAGCCCTTTTGGCCGCAGGCGCTGGCCCGTGGGATCTTGGTGCCTGGGCGGTGGCTTCCTATCCCCCTCGGTGGGCTGTTGCCTTTTTTCGGGACTTGGGGTGGGAATTGACCTATAGTCCAGACCGCAATCAGTTAATGTGGCTTGGTCCAGTTCCTTCTGGGCCTTGTACGGGGTCTGAGTACCCTTTCCTGGTGCTCTGGTTTCGGTTTGACTCCCCGATTCAATACCGGCGGGCTGCTACCCTGCCCCGGTGCCTTGACGTTTCCGCTGTTTCTACTCCCGGCCTCCTGCAGACGGCCACCACCGCCTGTCTCCTGGCAACAGGGTCCCTTGGCTCCAACCTAGGCCCTGACAGACTTCTTGCTCAGCTCAGCACTTCTACCTCCTCTCCTTCCCTCTCCCTAACCTCAACTCTAACTGTCCAGTTTTCCCTGCCCTTGACCATCAATCCTCCTCGGTGGGCGTGGCCAACCACCTGACACCGTCCCCGGGTGTGGACATCTGGTACAGATAGGGGTGACTCAGGGTTTTTGGGTGACTGATGGTACCTTTTTGGAGGACAGGTGTAGTGTTAGGGCCTATCTGTGACCCCTTGGCTAGTCCAGGGCGTCACACATACATTTACGTCCCCCCCATTTATTCGGCGTGTCCGCGAGACCCCCGCGTCCGGAGACCCTCGAGCCACCACCCCTGAAGGCCCAGACCCGAGCAACGCGGGCTGCTGGCACAGGGGTGGCACATCTATCTTTTCAGATAGACACAAGGATGTAGTCTACTATAGTTTTGTGCCCGCCTGGAAAAAAAAAACGGCTATGTTGGGTTCTGTCAAAATACTGGTTTTTGGGGATTCAGGTAGAACCACCAGATAAAGAAAAAACAAACAAGCGACCAATTCAATGAAGAAAACACAAAAAAGCTAGCACTAAATGTGCACTACAGCACTAAAAATTCCAACTGTACTTATTATAAATTTGAGATTTTTGGCAAAAAATTGCAATTTCTTGAGCTACCCCGCCAACGTCAAGGCAAATCTCTATTAGGGCAGTCCTACGCTAAAATATTTTCATAAAATGTGCCAAACGGCCTCACATATGAAATAGTAGAACTGCTCTTAGTAGCACTCACCTGGTCTATTTCAATCCCGTACCCATGACTGAATCATGGCTGTGGGCGGGACAGGTCCAAGCAAATGCTGCATGAAGTAAACAGCCTGTGGACAAGGCCTGATGACTGAATGTGAACAGTCACCAACCGCCAAAATCTAGACAGGTGGAATACATCCCAAGTTGGGGTGCATAGCAAGGGGAGGGGTCAGCCACCGACCAATTCAATGAAGAAAAAACAAAAAAGCTAGCACTAAATGTGCACTACTGCACTAAAAATTCCAACTGTACTTATTATAAATTTGAGATTTTTGGCAAAAAACCACCAGATACACTGCATGAACAGGACCATAAGCCCTCCAAACACATGAGATGGCTGTCTCCAAAACAATGGCTTGGCTGTGAGCTTGTGGAAGGTGAGTTGTCCAGCTCCTTTCACGTCACGGGGCGTTGGTGCTCTGTTGGCGGACATTGTTGTGGTGGTTTTGTGTCGATGGGGCGGTGGGCCCTGTAGTCATGGGTACTCAGCCTCGCAGCATAGTTGTTGTGATGTACCAGGTCACCTACCCTGCTGGTGCATTGTCACTGAGGCAGTGGTTGGCGCGCGGCGCCGCACCTTTCAAAGCTTCATATAAAACCCCTGGCAAAAATGAAGGACTTATCTGGCTCTGAGGATGCTTATTGAGTTGTTTACTTTTGTTTAAAAAAAAAAACGATCACAGACATGGCACAAAACTAAAGTCATTTCAAATGTCAACTTTCTGGCTTTAGGAAACACTAAAGAAAAAACCATGAAAACATAATGTGCAGCCAGTAACGGTTACTTTTCAAAATCAAACAGTGGGAAAAATTATGGAATCACTCAATTATGAGGTAAGAATTATGGAATCATGAAAAACAAACAACAAAATAACACTCCAATACATAACTAGTATTTTGTTGCACCACCTCTGGCTTTTATAACATCTTGCAGTCTCTGTGGCATGGACTTAATGAGTGACAAACAGTATTCTTCATCAATCTGGCTCAAGCTTTCTCTGATTGCTGTTGCCAGATCAGCTTTGCAGGTTGGAGCCTTGTCATAGACTATTTTCTTCAACTTCCACCAAAGATTTTCAGTTGGATTGTGATCTGGACTATTTGCAGGCCATGTCATTGACCTTATGTGTCTTCTTTCAAGGAATATTTTCACAGTTTTTGCTCTATGGCAGGATGCATTATCATCTTGATAAATTATTTCATCATCCGCAAACATCCTTTCAACTGATGGGATAAGAAAAGTGTCCAATATTTCAAAGTAAACTTGGGCATTTATTGAAGATGTAATGACAGCCATCTCGCCAGTGCCTTTACCTGACATGCAGCCCCATATCATCAATGACTGTGGAAATTTACATGTTCTCTTCAGGCTGTCATCTTTATAAATCTCATTGAAACGACACCAAACAAAAGTTCCTTTACAGTTCGGTCACACATATTGACTCCAGTTTCCTCCCATTCGTTTCTCATTTGTTTTGTTGTGTATTTCCTGTTTTGGAGACATATTGCTTTAAGTTTCCTGTCTTGACGCTTTGCTGTCTTCCTTGGTCTACCAGTATGTTTGCCTTTAACAACCTTCCCATGTAGTTTGTATTTGGTCCAAATTTTAGACACAGCTGACTGTGAACAACCAACATCTTTTGCAATACTGCGTGATGATTTACCCACCCTCTTTTAAGAGTTTGATAATAATCTCCTTTGTTTGTTGGAGCCATGATTCATGTCAGTCCACTTGGTGCAGCAGCTCCCATGGAGTGATCACTCCTTTTTAGATGCAGACTAACGAGCAGATCTTATTTGATGCAGGTGTTAGTTTTGGAAAAGAAAATTTACAGGCTGATTCCATTATTTTTACCTCAGAATTGAGTGATTCTATAATTTTCCCCCTGTTTGGTCTTGAAAAGTAACTGTTACTGGCTGCACATTATGTTTTCATGATTTTTTTTTAGTGTTTCTTAAAGCCAGAAAGTTGCCATTTGAAATGACTTTAGTTTTGTGCCAAGTCTGTGATCTGCTTTTTTAAACAAAAGTAAACAACTGAATGAACATCCTCTGCGCCAGGTGAGTACATAATTTTTGCCAGGGGTTGTAAGTTAGGGACCCACTCAGAGGTTCATCGTGACGTGGCAGTGGACTTCCTACAGTCTGATCAGAATGTTTAAACAAGAACCACATGTTCAGGTATATAAATTTTTGCCTGGCGGTATTAGATCGACTGATGATTTTCGGATGTGTGGTTCATGTCTTTTATTTCTAGAGCTATGTCATTACAGTTATAACAGGTTGTCTAATATCAATGAGACCGGCGTTGGTCTTAAGAACATGTTATCGTGTTACCTGTTGCAATTACTGTTTTTCCCTCACAATCACAGTAAAATAATTACACTGTGCAATGAGACATGAATCATCCGAGCTGCTTCTATATAAACAGTCTGCAGTATATAAGATGACTTTTTTTTTATAAATCTACATTTAGGAGTCCCATTTTGGGATACTGTTTTCCTTGGCCAGATATGGAGTTCTCTAGTCATTTTTGGATGCTATGTTCTTGGTTTCTTTTATGGAAATGTTCCTCAGCTGCTCCGGCGCTATATGCTTTACATAGGACAAAGAACTGGAGGAACGTGCAGACAGCAAAGGTCTGATGTGTATATTAATGCTTATGTGTACTATGTGCTGTATTTATGGTTATGTGTGTACCTATGGCTATATGTGTTGTGAGACTGTGACCGGGGTTATCTATGACGGCCGGTATGTCTCATCCCGGTTGTGCTCACTCCATGATAGAAAATAACTCCACTCCAGGGTTAATCCTGTTTCCCTACAGGCTTAAGGAAGGGTTAAAAGGAAACAGGAACGAGGGCAGGTGTGCCGGGTGTGAGGGAGTGATCACATCTCCCTGAGTTCTCTGCCGGAAAGGCACATATGTACTGTTATGGACTTTGCTTTGGATAATAAACCGTGTGCTGTGAACCTTGGTGCCTGGATCCCGTGTCTTCTGCAGCGCAGCCGACGACGCTACCTCACAGTGTGAATATATTTATACCTACACCATGTGCAGAATTATTAGATAAGTTGTAATTTAGAGAATTTTTTTTATTATTGATCAACAATTATATTCTCAATCAACCCAAAAGACTCATAAATATAAAAGCTTAATATTTTTGGAAGTTGGAGGGTTTTTTTAGATTTGGCGATCTTAGGAGGATATCTGTTTGTGCAGGTAACTATTACTGTACAGAATTATTAGGCAAGTTAATAAAAACAAAATATATTCCCATCTCACTTGTTTATTTTCACCAGGTAAACCAATATAACTGCACAAAATTTAGAAATAAACATTTCTGACATGCAAAAACAAAACCCCAAAAAGTTAGTGACCAATATAGCCACCTTTCTTTATGATGACACTCAACAGCCTACCATCCATAGATTCTGTCAGATTAGATTGCGTGCAGCAGCCACCACAGCCTCCCAGACACTGTTCCGAGAGGTGTACTGTTTTCCCTCCCTGTAGATCTCACAGGTTCTCTATGGGTTTCAGATCAGGTGAACAAGGGGGCCATGTCATTATTTTTTCATCTTTTACACCTTTACTAGCCAGCCACGCTGTGGAGTAGTTGGATGCATGTGATGGAGCATTGTTCTGCATGAAAATCATGTTTTTCTTGAACGATACCAACTTCTTCCTGTACCACTGCTTGAAGAAGTTGTCTTCCAGAAACTAGCAGTAGGTCTGGGAGTTAAGATTCACTCCATCCTCAACTGAAAAGGTCCCACAAGTTCATCTTTCATGATACCAGCCCATACCAGTACCCCACCTCCACCCTGCTGGCATCTGAGTCGGAGTGGGGCTCTCTGCCCTTTCCTGATCCAGCCTCTGGCCCATCCATCCGGCCCATCATGAGTCACTCTCATTTCATCAGTATATAAAACCTTTGAAAAATCAGTCTTAAGATATTTCTTGGCCCAGTCTTGACGTTGATGGTGCAGACGGAGTCACGGGGTGCTCTGTCATGCACCATTTTCGGAAGTATACGCTTCCGGAGGTGGACACCCAGACGTAATATACAGCATCTGGGTGTCCGCCTCCAGAAAGCGTACACTGCCAAAAATGGTGCATGACAGAGTACACAGCAACCCTGTCTGCACCATTATAGTTAATGGCCACTTCAGCGTATATGTCCGAAACCCGTTTTGCGGGGAGTTCGGGTGTAAATCCTGATGGTCCTACTGAACTGGGCCTACAGTGTGCGGGGGCGTGGCCGAGCGGGCACAGTGTGCGGGGGGCGTGGCCAAGTGGGCACAGCATACAGTGGGCGTGGCCAAGCGGGCACAGCGTGCGGGGGCGTGGCCAAGCGGGCAAAGCTTTCGGGGGTCGTGGCTGAGCGGGCAAAGCGTTCGAGGGGCGTGGCCGAGCGGGCAAAGCATGCGGGGGGCGTGGCCGAGCCAAGTGGCCAGTACGTGCGGGGGTGGGGCCGGGCCGAGCCGAGCAGCCAATGCGACGGTTGTCACTGTAATGATGTCATTTTGGAGCAAGAGAGACACAGACAGAATACGGCAATTATATATATATATATATATATATATATATACAGTCATATGAAAAAGTTTGGGCACCCCTATTAATGTTAACCTTTTTGTTCATAACAATTTGGGTTTTTGCAACAGCTATTTCAGTTTCATATATCTAATAACTGATGGACTCAGTAATATTTCTGGATTGAAATGAGGTTTATTGTACTAACAGAAAATGTGTAATCCGCATTTAAACAAAATTTGACCGGTGCAAAAGTATGGGTACCTCAACATAAAAGTGACATTAATACTTTGTAGATCCTCCTTTTGCAAAAATAACAGCCTCTAGTCGCTTCCGGTAGCTTTTAATGAGTTCCTGGATCCTGGATGAAGGTATATTTTACCATTCCTGTTTACAAAACAATTCCAGTTCAGTTAAGTTTGATGGTCGCCGAGCATGGACAGCCGCTTCAAATCATCCCACAGATGTTCAATAATATTCAGGTCTGGGGACTGGGATGGCCATTCCAGAACATTCTAATTGTTCCTCTGCATGAATGCCTGAGTAGATTTGGAGCGGTGTTTTGGATCATTGTCTTGCTGAAATATCCATCCCCTGCGTAACTTCAACTTTGTCACTGATTCTTGTACATTATTGTCAAGAATCTGCTGATACTGAGTTGAGTCCATGCGACCCTCAACTTTAACAAGATTCCCGGTGCCGGCATTGGCCACACAGCCCCAAAGCATGATGGAATCTCCACCAAATTTTACTGTGGGTAGCAAGTGCTTTTCTTGGAATGCCGTGTTTTTTTGCCTCCATGCATAATGCCTTTATGTATGACCAAACAACTCAATCTTTGTTTCATCAGTCCACATGACCTTCTTCTTGCAGAAACGGCTTCTTTCGCATCACTCTCCCATACAGCTTCTCCTTGTGCAAAGTGCGCTGTATTGTTGACCAATGCACATTGACACCATCTGCAGCAAGATGATGCTGCAAGTCTTTGGAGGTGGTCTGGGGATTGTCCTTGACTGTTCTCACCATTCTTCTTCTCTGCCTTTCTGATATTTTTCTTGGCCTGCCACTTCTGGGCTTAACAAGAACTGTACCTGTGTTCTTCCATTTCCTTACTATGTTCCTCACAGTGGAAACTGACAGTTTAAATCTCTGAGACAACTTTTTGTATCCTTCCCCTGAACAACTATGTTGAATAATCTTTGTTTTCAGATCATTTGAGAGTTGTTTTGAGGAGCCCATGATGCCACTCTTCATAGGAGATTCAAATAGGAGAACAACTTGCAAGTGGCCACCTTAAATACCTTTTCTCATGATTGGATACACCTGCCTATGAAGTTCAAAGCTCAATGAGGTTAGAAAGCCAATATAGTGCTTTAGTAAGTCAGTAAAAAGTAGTTAGGAGTGTTTAAATCAAGAAATTGATAAGGGTGCCCATACTTTTGCACCGGTCAAATTTCATTTAAATGCGGATTGCACATTTTCTGTTAGTACAATAAACCTCATTTCAATCCAGAAATATTACTGAGTCCATCAGTTATTAGATATATGAAACTGAAATAGCTGTTGCAAAAACCCAAATTGTTATAAAGAAAAAAGGTTAACATTAATAGGGGTGCCCAAACTTTTTCATATGACTGTATATATATATATATATATATATATATAAAATCGAAAGTGTTGGCACCTTTTAAATTGTTCCAAAAAATGAAGCATTTCTCCTAGAATTTTTTTACAATTACACATGTATTGTTATACTCATGTTTACTTCCTTTGTATGTATTGGAACAGCACAAAAAAAATGAAAGAAATTAAATTGGAAAAAATTTCACACAGAAGACAAAAAATGGGCCGGACACAATTGTTGACACCTTTTCAAAATTATTGGTAAACAATTTCATTTCAACCATGTGATGCTCATTCAAACTCATCTGTAGCAAGTAAAAATTGTGGACAATATGAATATCACCTCTGAAATCAGATAAAAAAGGGAAATGTTTGCTCAATCTTTGCATTGTGTGTTTTCTTGTGCCACACTAAGCATGAAAACAGAAATAGGAGGAGAGAACTGTCTGAGGACTTAAGAATCAAAATTGTTAAAAAATATCAACAATCTCAAAGTTACAAGTCCATCTCCAGAGATTTTGATGTTCCTTTGTCCACAATAAGCAATATAATCAAGATGTTTACATCCCATGGCACTGCAGCTAATCTCCCTGGATGTGGAGGGCAGAAAAATTTGATGAAAGGTCACTACGCAGGACAGTCCGGGTGTTGGATAAGCCGCTCCAATCAAGTTCCAAAGAAATTCAAGCTGTCTTGTAGGCTCAGGGTGCATCAGTGTCAGTACAAACTATCCGTTGACATTTGAATGAAATGAAACGCTATGGAGGAGACCCAGGAGGACCCCACTGCTGACAAAGAGACATAACAAAGCCAAATTGCAGTTTGCCAAAACGTATGTGAGTAAGTCAAAATCCTTCTGGGAAAGCGTCTTGTGGACAGATGAGACTAAGATAGAGGTTTTTTTGGTAAAGCACATCCCTTTACTGTTTACCAAAAACTGGATGTGGCCTACAAAGGAAAGAGCACAGGACCTACAGTTAAATGTGGTGGAGGCTCAGATATGTTTTGGGGTTGTTTTGCTGCCTCTGGCACTGGGGGTCTTGACTATGTGCAAGTCATCATGAAATCTTAAGATTACCAAAGGATTTTGAGTCACAATGTAGTGCCCAGTGTCAGAAAGCTTTATTTGCATCCTAGGTCATGGGTCTTCCAGCAGGGCAATGACCCCATACATACTTCAAGAAGCCCCAGAAATGGATGGAAACAAAGCGCTGGCGAGTTCTGAAGTGGCAGCAATGAGTCCGAGTCTAAATCCCATTGGACACCTGTGGATAAATCTTAAAATTACTGTTGGGAGAAGAGAAGAGAACAGAAGAGAAGGTGCCTTCAAATATGAGCGACCTGGAGAAGATTGCAAAAGAAGAGTCCAAAATTCCAGGAGAGAGGAGTAAGAAGCTTGTGGATGGTTATAGGAATCGACTGATTGCAATTATTTATTCCAAAGGGTGTGCAACCAAATATTAAGTTGAAGATGTCAACAATTGTGCCCGGCCCACTTTGGGGTTTTGTGTGAAATTATGTCCAATTTGCCTTTTTCTTCCTCATTTTTTGTGTTGTTCCAATACACATAAAGGAAATAAGCATGTGTATAAGAGAATGTGTAAATTGCAATAAAATTCTGGTACAAATATTTCATTTTCTGGAGCAATATCAAGGGTGCCAACACTTTTGGCCATATACGGTATATATATATATATATATATATATATATATATATATACTGTATATATTTTTTTATATTTTTTTTGTTTTGTATTTGTAGAAAAAGATTCAGTATAACTTTTATTAAATTCTGTATAAGTTGAGTCAGGTTAGGAAGGCTGCATATTTATAGGATGTAACAGCAACTCTACTAGGTGAAACATGAGCAGAGCAGAATTGTAAATTAATTTAATATAATGATAAAATTAACCTTATTACAAAAAGCTACCAAACAATATGGATTTTTGCGCCCCTAGTATTTAAAGATGATTTAAATAAAAAAGAAATTAAAAAATGTATTTGCATAAAAGTTACAATTGAAAATAGATAGATAAAGATGAGAGATAAAAAAGAAAAATGTGCACGGAAATATGGAGATCCCTAAAGATCTGACCTACAATTAAAGTATCCAGGATTTAAGTCCAAATTCTGGCTCACAGCCAATGAGTCTCGGTGCAAGCCCCAACCATACAATGTTACGCATCTGTATAATTAAACAATGGATAAACAAAATATAAATAATCATTTGTTTTAAAGTACCGCTTCCATCTGAGCCTCAAAGACGCCAAAACATCTGGTTTCCGCCAGTACATAATTAAAAAAACAGCACATTGCAGAATATTCCGAAGATATCTGCCAGCCTAACTTTAATTTCTTCAGCTGAAATTAACAAAACATGATTCTGTAAAGCAGGTGAAACAAGTATTGTCACCAATTTCTAATTTTTCTAAGTAAATATATTTATAAAGGTGCTATTGAAATTAATTTCTCACCAGATGTCGGTAACAACCCATCCAATCCAAACAGGCAAAGAGATCAAACCATAGATGTCCATATATTAAGTTAAGTGTAATAGTGAGAAATGACAGGGAAAAAATATTGAACACATGAAGGAGAGGTGAAAAAAGTCATAGAAAGTTATGACACCATCTGATATCAGTAATTAGAAAGAAATCCTGCCAATAGTGATAAAAAATATCAGCTGGTTCAACTAATGGCTTATAACTAATGCACTCAACCTCCATGGCCCCATGGTCAGTATGCACGTTCACCACCCAAGACTCCATTGCTGGACTAAAAGCATGTTCAAATGTGTTTAAAGTTTGTTCAACAACATTTAGACAAGTCTGTGAAATACTGGGAGAATATAGTCTGGTCAGACGAGGCTAAAACTGTACTTTTTGGATGCCATAATAAACACCTTGTTTGGAGGCCAAAAGGCAAATCACTCCAAATACACCAACAGTGAAGATTGGAGGTGGGAAAATCATGGTGTGGGGCTGTTTTTCTACATACGGCACTGGCAAACTTCATATAATTTAAGTAAGGATGAATGGACAAATGTATCAAGAGATTCTTGATAAATATTTGCTGCCCTCTAACAGGATCATGACGATGAAACGAGGATGGACATTTCAACAAGACAATAATCCCAAACACACAACCAAGGAAACTCTCAATTCTTTTTTTATGTAAAGCACCATGGAATCAATGGTGCGCTATATATAAAAATTAATATTAATAAATAATAATTTCAGAGAAATAAAATAAAGCGGTTAGAATGGCACAGCCAATCACCTGACCTGAATCCAATAGAAAATGTATGGAAGGCACTAAAGCTTAAAAGTTCATAGAAGGAAACCATGGAACCTTCAGGATGTGAAAAGTGTTTGTGTGGGAGAATGGACCCAAATCACACTTGAGCAATGCATGCGACCAGTTTCTCCATACAGGGGGCATCTTGAAGCTTCATCACCAACAAAGGCTTTTGTACAAAGTATAAAATAAATTTCAGTAAGTGTGTTCAATACTTTTCATTGTGTCATTTCTCATTATTACATATAACTGAATTTATGGACATCTATGGTTTGATTTGTTTGCCTGTGTGGATTGGATGGGTTGTTACCGACATCTGGTGAGAAATTCATGTCAATAGCACCTTTACAAATTTATTTACTTAGAAAATTGGTGACGTGTTCAGTACTTATTTCACCCTCTGTATATAGCTGGCATATAACAAGGAATATAACATATTGTCAAATAATAGATTATAATAGCTGTCTGTATTGATTATTTTCTTTATGAAAATCAACCTGCTCAGCTAATTCTTCTCACTGTTCACAGATCAAACACTATGACTAGATACTATTATGAACCATGCCATTTTTAAGGGGGTTGTCCAGACATTTTATATTAATGGCCTATCCTTAGGATAGGTCATCAATATCTGATCGGCTGGGGTACAAAACCCGGTACTCCCGCATATCAACTGTTCAAATCATTAGCGCATGTACAGTACTGAGCCATGGCCACTATGCTGTTGATGGAGCTGTGCTGTGCACAATCATCTGCTGCTGGCACAGGGAGCAGCTGATCGGTGGAGGCGCTGAATGTCGCACCTCCACCGATCAGATATTGATAACCTATCCTAAGGATAGGCCATCAGTAAAAAAAGTCCCAAAAAACCTCTTTAACAATAACAAAAAATAATTACATTGTAGATTCTTCAGGTTTTAATTGGCTGAAAAAATGTCTTTCTCGTCTTTGGTTTGTGACTGGTACTGCAATAATCAACTGAAATAGGCAAAGCTGTGACATGAGCCGCGGCCCCCAGACCAGATTGGTTATATTTCTGAAAAAAAAAATTCTGATCCTTTTTCGCTTCATTTATTACAATCTCTGTAATCACACCATATTAGGTATTTTTTGGGACAGTGTTAATCTTGGGCAGCAAAAGAGGATCTAAAAATGCAGACTTCCTCCATTAGTCATTGTTTTTGAGCTTTATTTACACATTGAGCTAGATTTTTACGGAAAAAGCCATCTATTTTCTAAGTGACACAAGATTTTATCTTGTTGATTTTACCCACAAGCATGTCATCATCAGAAAGTTATATGAGTTGAAGGAAATTGTCTCATCCTATCTTGACCCTGTTAACGTGACTAATCCTAAGTTTTATGGAACTAAAATGTGGATGTAAAGCCAGTAACCTTCACACGTTCGCAGAGCCAGCCTACTCATCATGCTGCTATGCTCAGCCTCAGGTGTGCACATGAAAAACCCTGTTGCAGCACTCCTAGCGATGCTGTACTCCCCTGCTGTCTCCACCTGGCTATAGGGAGGCAAGGCCGGATCCTGCAGTAATTTAATAATACTGTGTCTTGAAGGGTTTACCTCTCCTGGCCTATCACCAAGCAGCAGGGGATTTATTAAGTTGTCACTCCCACCATTCCTTGCCTGATCTTAGTTCCTAGTTCAGTTTAGTCTGTCTAGTATCCAGTTAGGTGTCCCTCATATCGTCTCGCTTGTATTCTGACTAGGCTTGTCTTCTCATTTATCCCAACCTCTCTGTTCCTGACCTCGGCTACGTTTACTGAACCTGTGCTGCCTGTCCTGGCCTTGAATTGCTTAACTACATCTCTGCCTGTGCACTCTGTGTTTTGCACACTTGCCTTGACCTGTTTGTCAGCTGATTCATTGACGTAAACTGCCCTGCAAGTGGTGCCTGGTGACTATCTGTGGCCCAGCCTATCCTCACCATCAGAGATTCTAGTGAATATCAGGTAGTCACTTGGTCACGCTCCTCCAAGTTAAGCCCTGCCAGTGGCACAATGGGTCCACATCTGTGACGCCCTGGACTATTCGGGTCATCACAGGGTTCTGCACAATCTGCCCTTCCCGTGCAGGACTCAAATCCCCATGGTTCTGGGAACCTAACCTGCAGTACTGCCTCAACCAGCATTCACAAATCCTAGATACACTTTGCACCACACCTGTCAGGCACACCAGTGGGCTGCTTAAGCAGGAATAGGGCCGCCCACCTAGGGGTCAGGCAGGGAGGTGGGAGGTGTCAGTTCAGTTGAGTAGTAACCCTCTAGCTGTGAGGAGCTCTGAGGAAGCTGGGAGTTGGAGCTCCCAGGGGAGAAGCAGACTAGGTCGCAGACGGTGGTCTGGACCTAGAGGAGTCAGACCCCCGGTCGCAGGGGATTGAGGCTAGGTGCCTGGAACCCGTAAAGGAGGACAACCAGCAGCCTGGTCCTACCACCGGTCTGGGACTGAAGGGACGTCGGGGTACATGGACCCTAAGTCGGGGAGAAGCTTCAGGCGACCCGGCAATTAACCTGTGGAGGACTAATGCAGGAATTTAAACGTTATTCCTTACTCTCTAATTTCAAGATCAACTTGTCTAAGGTGGAGGAACTAAGCGTTAACCTCCCCTCAGGGGTAGTCTCGCAGTTGCAGGGAGCCTTTGATCTCCAATGGGCCCCGCAGTACCTGCGATACCTGTGACTCAAATTGTCAGCCGATGTGAGCTCCTTATTCAAGTTGAACTTTACTCATCTTCTCCAAAAAATCAAAGCAGATTGTAAAACCTGGTCAAAAGGTACGTTTACGTGGTTTGGACGGGCTGCGATCTTTAAGATGAATATCTTCCCAAGATTGTTGTACCTCCTCCAGACCTTGTCCATCGAGAACCCCAAGCCCTTCTTTAGAGAAGTTTCTTCCATGCAAATGAGGTTCCTGTGGGCAAACAAGCTGGCGAGATTGGCGCGGTCGCTGTTGTGTAGACCTAGAACCCAGGGTGGGCTGGGTCTCCCGGATCTCAAGACATACTATGTAGCCACTCACTTAGCCGAGTGGTGGATTGGTGCAGGCACTCTAAGGGGCACTTTGCACACTACGACATCGCAGGTGCGATGTCGGTTGGGTCAAATTGAAAGTGACGCACATCCGGCGTCGCAGGCGATATCGTAGTGTGTAAAGCCTTTTTGATACGATTAATGAGCGCCAAATTGTCGTAATCATATCGTCAGTGTAGCGTCAGTCATTTCCATAATTTGGAAATGACCGATGTTACGAGTTGTTCCTCGTTCCAGCGGCATCACACATCGCTGTGTGTGATGCCGCAGGAGCGAGGAACATCTCCTTACCTGCCTCCACCGGCTATGCGGAAGGAACGAGGTGGGCGGGATGTTTACGACCCGCTCATCTCCGCCCCTCCGCTTCTATTGGCCGCCTGCCGTGTGACGTCGCTATGACGCCGCATGACCCGCCCCCTTAATAAGGTGGCAGGTGGCCGGCCAGAGCGACGTCGCAGGGCAGGTGAGTGCATGGGAAGCTGGCGTAGCGATAATGTTCGCTAAGCCAGCTATCACCATGATATCGCAGCTGCGATGGGGGCGGGGACTATCGCGCTCGGTATCGCAAGCATCGGCTTGCGATGTCGTAGTTTTCAAAGTGCCCCTAAGGCCAAACCATGGGTGTCAGTAGAGCAGAGCTTCACGGATATGTCGCGGGCGGAGGAGAGGACGCTGCGCTCACCCACTGCTCGGGTCCGGCCACTGCTGCTGCTGCTGCTCGGTGGTGGCTCGAGCGGTGGGCCGGATCCCGGGGACTCGAGTGGCGTTCCTCGCCCGTGAGTGAAAGGGGTTGGTTTGGGTTAGGGATATTGTCAGTGACACGACCCACGGTTGTGGTGAGGTTGTGACACCACCGCTGCTCTGGACGGGGATCCCGGGAGAGATGACGGGGAGCAGCTTGGATGTTGTTTCTTCCCTCCGTGGGTAGGGGGGTTGGTTGTCCCGGGGCCCGGTGAGGGAGGTAGGTAGGGAAGTATGGCAGGCGGGTTATGGGGCCTGGTGAGGTGCAGGGTCGCGGGGGCAGTGCTGTGCTGCGCGGCACGGTGGTACTCACTCATTTCGTTGACAATTTCAACGGCGACTCCTAGCCTTTTCGGGGTCCGTAAGCCCTGCCGGATGGTGCTGGCTTCTCCTTGTTCACCGGTCTGGTACCGCCGGGCCACCGCCCGTCCACGGTCCTTACGGCTCACTCCAATCGGCCTCTCCTGCAGACGGTCACCACCGTCTGCCAACCTTGCTGTACCGTCCGGGCCACACACCCGGACACCGTCAGACAGTTGATCCACTACCACTTCACCTCCTTCCACTTCAAACTCTAACTCTGTCTGCTCTTTCTTTTCCCGCCTCCAGGACTGTGAACTCCTCGGTGGGCGAGACCAACCGCCTGGCCCACCCCCTGGTGTGGACATCAGCCCCTGGAGTAAGGCAACAAGGATTATGTGTTTTGGCTTTGGTGTGCCTAACCGGGGTGTGGGGTGTGCTGGTGTTGTTCTGTGAAGACCTGGCTTGTCCAGGGCGCCACAGATATTCCACTGGCGGCGCTCCCATGGGGGATTTCCCCAATAGGCACAGAACTCAGGACCCACCCCATGATTGGCGCCACGCTATCTTGTTGTTCTCAAGAGGTGGTCCGGAGATCCCTAATTCCTATACCCTCTCCCCTTTCCCCGATCGTTTTCGCCCCAGATTTCTCCCCGGGTCTCTCTGACCTGGTGTTTCGTCTGTGGATCTCTCGAAATAGATTTCGAGCACACCAAATTGGAGTTGGGGGGGCACTGGCCAACGACGGAGGAACTTCGGAACTACCGGGTCCCCGAACCTTTGGGCCTGTGGCATTCTATGCAGCTTCGACATTTTCTCTTTTCTCTACCAGACTATAGTCAGTTTAACAGACCCCTCACCGAATTCGAGAAGTTATGCATGGAGGGGGGGATTCTTAGACACTCATTGGCCATTTCACATACCATGCTAAACAACTCCACGGATCTGCCGCCTCCTAGGTTCCTCTTGCTGTGGGAGTCGGACCTGGACCTCGCTCTTTTGGCCATGCAGAGAAACAAGTGCTGTCACTAGCTCACAAAGCATCTATTAGTTCAAAACTTCAAGAAGCCAACTACAAATGCATTTCCCGGTGGTACAGGGTCCCAACAAAACTCCATAGGATGTTCCCAGCAGTAGACTCTGGTTGTCGGAGATGTGGTGCAGGGGAGGGTGACTTCTTACATATATTTTGGGAGTGCCCAGTGTTACAGCAGTTTTGGGAGGGGGTACGGGGAGTGATCAAGCATGTGACTGGATACACGCAGACTCTGGGCCTGGAACTCTTTCTGCTCCAATTATCTGAGTCCTCTGTTCGTGCATACAAAGGGTCTCTGTTAAGCTTTCTGGTGATGGCCGCCAGGATGTGCATCCCTCTGAGGTGGAGATCCTCTTCCCCGCCGACGTTATCAATGTGGGCAAACAGGGTGAACGAACTGTTGTACATGGAGGACCTGACGGCGTCTCTCCATGACAGATATGAGGCCTTTCACAAGACTTGGTTCTCCTGGATCGAGTTCAAATACTCTAATGACTATGGTACATGGATACCCCCTGATTGAGGGGGGGGGCCTACTGATGCCGTGGGACGGAGGTAGGTGGATCCCTGCTTTGTGTCCGTTCGTGTCCCATTGTCCCCCTCTTCCCTCCCCCTTTTTCCTTTTGTGTCTCCCCCCCCCTTCTCGTCACTCGTCAAATCTTTCTTGTCTAACTTGTTTCTTTCTTCTCTTATTCTAAATCTACCCTGGTATTCCCATATTATAAACATTTTCTGGTAAACATGGAGGGGTCAAAGTGTTGAAATTTTCATGTGTCACAGTTAGTCTGTTATAAAACGTCATACAATGGATGTGAAATGTATTGCAATTGATTCAGTTTGGAATGATTTCATGTTTATGGTTAAATAAAGAATTAAAAAAAAAAAAAAACCTGCGGAGGACAGGGCCTTTATGGACTGTTCCCAAGAAGCTCAGAGATCGGGGGCACTAGTGCAACGAGGGGGATAGGGCTTTCCTAGCAAGCGGCCCACTGAAACCCCAAGCGTGAGGTCCTGAGAGCAGGATCCTTCACTTAACCACAGTGGGGAGCGGGGCCCGAACAGCTCCAAGCTACCGGGCCACAACGAACAATCTAAATTGATGCAAGGAGGCAGGTTACGGACCACCAGGTTGTGCTGCAGGGGACAGGACCCGGATGAGCTCCCCTCAGGAGACAGCGGCAGTCAGAGACTTGGTTTACCCTGTTGTCAGCGCCTGCTTCATTGCTGAGTGAGTACCCGACTGACCCCTGCACTGCACCCCCGCATCACCATCCAGAGTCCCGGGGCCTACCCCTACCCGTGGAGGGTAACGTCATCTTCCTGCCCCAATCCATCACCCCGGGTACCCCCAATGGCAGCGGCAGTACTCCCAATTACCGTATACCACGGGTGGCATCACGAACTAGCTATATCTCATCTGTACATACCCCCTTTCCATTTGAGTGTGGCCCCTAGCCCCAGGGTCCGGAGACCCTCGAGCCATGAGTAATCACCACCCCCGAATCCGAGCGGTTCGAACCACTGCAGGGTCGGCACACATCCACCAGCCTTCACAATAAGATCAGGCCATGGACTCCGCTGATGAGATGAGATCCAGTGACCCTATGTCTCACATACAAATCCTGTGTGAGGAAGTCACCAACATGAGCACCAAAACCTGCTTATGCAGGCAATGAGTGTAATGGCAACTCAGTTGCAGGGTTTGTCTACCTCATTCTCTACCCTGTCTCACACCTCAACCGTGATAGGGCATCCTTCCCCTGGAGTGACATTTTCCCCAGGAAAACAACCAAGAGTTCCAGCTTCTGGAGACACAGCCAAGCTTCTGTTTCCACCCCTGTCTCGCTACTGTGGACATCCCAAGGAGAGTCACAGTTTTATTATTCAGTGCTGTGAGGCAAATCCCGGTGGTTTGTGACATATTGGTGGCATAGCGGTGGGATCGAGATAATAGTGTGTGTGAGTGTGAGACCCATACTCCCAGACACTAAAGACTGCCTGCAGCAGCTGTGGCTGCTGGGGTCTTCAGACTAGCTCAACACTAGAGTGTCAGAGTGCAGATACTGTAAGGTGTGTGGAGGCATCAGGTGTCAGTTCTGTGTCAGTGACCAAAAGTCTGCAAGAATGGCTGATGGCACCAGGAGCAGAGCTAGGCAACTGGCCAATGCTAAAGCAGGAGCCGAAGAGAGGGAGGACGGTGCTGTGGACAGTAATGAGGAGGTTGCCCACGAGTCCTCCAGGAGCTCGACGCCAGAAAACAGCTCTGCAGAGGACATTGCACAACCTGGCACTGCTGGACAAGATGAGGAGCAGCTCACCCAAGGGTCCTCAACGAGCCAGATGCCAGCCCTCCGCTCTGCAATGGACAGTGAATCACCAGGCTCCGCAGCGTGCCGCAGATCACCACTTGCCGATCCCTCCGGCCTGAGAGGTGCAGAGGCCCTCCTTCAAGCTGCCTTGGCCAGGCTTATGGCTGGAGACCGGGATACCTACGAGATACTCATGGCCGAGCGTGGGCGGCAAGCAGCGCGTGACGCTGAGGCTGCGGAACGGCAAGCAGCGCGTGAGGCTGCGGAGCGGCAGGCAGCGCGTGAAGAGCGAGAGCGACAGGCAGACCGTGACTACCAGCTGCAGCTAGCTCAGCTCCGGCCCTCATCAGCCACATGTGACCTTCAAAACACCAAACTTCCAAAGGTCCGTGTTGAGGACTTCCCAGTGCTGGAGAAGGATGGAGACTTGGACTCTTTCCTGACTGCTTTTGAACGGACTTGCTTGCAGCACCATCTGGACAAGGATCAGTGGGCCAAATACCTGACCCCCCGTCTAAGGGGTAAGGCCCTGGATATCCTTGGGGACTTGCCTGCTGAGGCAGATCAGGGCTACGACACCATCAAGCGGGCCCTGATCCAACAGTACAACCTCACTCCAGAGTCCTACCGCAAGAAGTTCCGGACCCTGCAAAAGGGACCAAAGGACTCCTGGGCTGACCACCGGCGGGCACTTGCCCGAGCTGCCGACCACTGGACCCAAGGCCTGCAGCTTTCCACCGGACCGGAGATCCTGGACTTGTTCATCACGGAGCAACTCTTGTGGAACTGCCCTGAGGATCTCCGCCAGTTCATCCGAGACCAGAAGCCAAAGGGGTCCACGGCTACAGCTGCCCTGGCCGATGACTACACCAACAATCGGGCTCCTGACGCCAGGAGAGCAGCCACCAGCAGCACCTGGAGAGGGGGTAAGATGAACTCTGCGACTGCCCCACCTGCCCCTAGACTGCAGGGGGTGTCCCCCTCAACTCCCCTCTCCAGGCCCGTGGCAGAACCAAGACGGTGCCACCAGTGCAACCTACCTGGACACTTCAAGGCCATGTGCCCTCGGCGTCCCAAGGCCCCGGCTCCGTCCCAAGGGCCGCCCAAGGTGTATTGTGTGGGTGGGGGTGGTGGTAGGTCCCTGGACAGCTTCCAACCTGTCACCGTCGGCCGGTCTGTGACCATAGGACTGCGAGACAGCGCCTCGGAGGTGACTCTGGTGCGGCCTGAGATGGTGTCCCCCCAAGACTTGATCCCTGGAAAAACCCTCGCTGTCTCCGGGATTGGAGGCATTGACCCGGCGCTGCCTGTTGCTGACATTTATGTGGACTGGGGCGCAGGGCGAGGGGTGAGAGAGGTGGGGGTAACTGATCGGATCCCTGCAAACGTGCTACTTGGGACAGATTTGGGGCAGATAACCTCCCAGTTTGGGCCCCCCCCAAGGGCTGAACCTTCAGCCAGTACTGACATGACTCCTGACAATGTTAATGTGTTATCTATGAATGATGTAAGGGAGGAGGGAGTGAACTCTGATATTTCTGCTTGCACAGACACCATAGACACACACACAGCTGCAGCTGTGACAGGGGAGGGGGTCAGAGAAAGGTGTGACAATGCCTCTACAAGTAACCAGCCTGTGAGCTGGGATCTGTTGCCCTCTGCAGGGATAAGCAGAGAGCAGGGTGCTGCAGGGGGGGGACCAGTGTGTGGGGTGGGGGCTACCACAGCAAATGTGGGGTCCCCAGAGATTTCACAGCGGGGTTCTGTTGCTGCAGGAGGGGAACAGGCAGGTGAGATTGGGGCCGGTCCAGGAGCGGAAGTGCTCCCAGGTAAGATCTCGGTGCATGGTTCCCCCACAACCGGGGTGTCAGGAAGCCAGGTAGGTCTGCCTGAACCGGCGACTTGGTCAGGAACGGAGGAGGAGCAGGCACGACCCACGGTCGCAGCGGCTGTGGCCGCTGTCACCCGCAGTGGGAGTGCTGGAAGCCAAGGGGCCTCCCGGAGGTCCGATAGCTCTTCCCCTTCTGACCAAGTGGCAGCCGAGTCAGGTGGAGGCCAGGACACAGGTCCCGGGGTACTGACTGAAGATGTGACAGTCTCGTCGATTCTGGCCACATCTAGTCAGGGGTTTCAGGCAGCGTTAGAAGCTGACGACAGCCTGAAAGCTCTTAAGGAGCAGGCGGCACAGCCTCCCTCGGACTCGGACCCGGAGCGAGTGGTCTGGGACCAAGGACGGCTGTACCGGGCCACGGTCCAGCAGGGTTCACCGGAGGCGTGGCCCAGGGACCGACAGTTGGTGGTACCCTATCCGTTCCGGACGGAGTTGTTGCAGATCGCACATGAGATTCCGATGGCCGGACACCTAGGGATCGCTAAGACCAAGGCCAGGTTAAACCAGCATTTCTACTGGCCAAAAATGGGGGCCGATGTGGCTGCCTACTGCCGTTCGTGTGAAACCTGTCAGAGAGTGGGGAAGGCGGGGCCACGCCCCAAAGCCCCACTGGTATCTCTGCCCATCATCGATGAGCCTTTCAGGAGGGTGGCTGTGGATCTGGTCGGCCTGCTGGCCATCCCCAGCAGCTCCGGGAAACGCTTCATACTGACGGTAGTGGACTATGCCACCCGGTACCCAGAAGCAGTGGCCTTGTCGTCCATTCGGGCTGACAAGGTGGCCACCGCATTGCTGGAGATTTTCTCCCGAGTGGGTTTTCCCCAGGAAATGCTCACTGACCGGGGGACCCAATTCATGTCCCAGCTGATGGAGGCCCTCTGTAAGCAAGTCCAGGTGCGACATCTGGTGGCCAGCCCGTACCATCCACAGACTAATGGCCTGTGCGAGCGGTTTAATGGCACCTTAAAGCAGATGCTTAAGATGTTGGTCGACTCCCATGGGCGTGACTGGGAGCGGTATCTCCCACACCTGTTATTTGCTTACCGGGAGGTTCCACAGGCCTCAACAGGATTCTCACCGTTTGAGCTCCTGTACGGGCGACGTGTGCGGGGCCCCCTGGCTCTGGTGAAAGAGGCTTGGGAAGGGGATTTGGCCACCCCTGGAGTGTCGGTTATCGAGTATGTCATGCGCTTCCGGGACAAAATGCAGGCCTTGACGCAACTGGTACACGACAATATGGCTCAAGCCCAGGCCGATCAGAAGCGTTGGTACGACCAGAACGCTTGTGAGAGGACCTACCAAGTGGGTCAAAAGGTGTGGGTACTGGTCCCCGTACCACAGGACAAGCTTCAGGCAGCCTGGGAAGGCCCATACCTCGTGTACCAGCAGCTCAACCCTGTGACGTACCTGGTCACCCTGGACCCTGCCCGTGGAAGGCGGAAGCCCTTCCATGTGAACATGATGAAGGCACATCATGAGCGGGAGGCATGTGCGCTCCCCGTGTGCAACCTGCCCGAGGAGGGAGAAGCGGAAACCCTCTTGGATATGCTAGCTCAGGTTAGGGCAGGCGGATCCATTGAGGATGTGGAGGTTGGCCACCAGCTCTTGGAGGACCAACGGTCCCAGCTGTGGGCCACCCTACACCCCTTCCGGGGGTTGTTTACCAACCAGCCCGGAAGGACTAACTTGGCTGTCCATCACGTGGACACTGGGGATCATCCCCCGATCCGGCGTTCAGCATATCGGGTCTCCCTGGAGGTGCAGCAACACATGCGCCAGGAGATTGACGAGATGCTGAAGCTGGGGGTGATCCAGGCATCCAACAGCGCTTGGGCCTCGCCTGTAGTCCTCGTCCCTAAGAAGGACCGAATCACTCGGTTCTGCGTGGACTACAGGGGGCTCAATGCGGTCACGGTCGCCGATGCGTACCCAATGCCACGCATCGATGACCTGCTCGATCAGTTGGCCGGGGCTCAGTACCTGACCATCATGGATCTGAGCCGGGGATATTGGCAGATCCCCCTGACTCGCAAGGCCAGGGAACGCTCTGCCTTTATTACCCCATTTGGACTGTACGAGTCCACGGTGATGCCATTCGGGATGAGGAATGCCCCTGCCACTTTCCAGCGGATGGTCAACACCCTGCTCAAGGGACTTGAAGGGTACGCGGCCGCGTACCTGGATGACATTGCCGTCTTCAGTCCCACCTGGGAGGACCACCTAGAGCATCTAGCACAGGTGCTCAGGCGGATCCACCGGGCAGGTTTGACCATCAAGCCGGGAAAGTGTCAGCTGGCCATGAGCGAGGTCCAGTACCTCGGTCACCGGGTAGGCGGGAGAACACTGAAGCCCGAGCCTGAGAAAGTGGAGGCCATCGCATCCTGGCCCACCCCCAGGACCAAGAAGCAGGTGATGTCCTTCTTAGGGACCGCCGGGTACTATAGGAGGTTTGTTCCACGCTATAGTAGCCTGGCAAAGCCCTTGACGGACCTCACCAAGAAGAAGCTGCCCTCTGCAGTCGATTGGACAATGGACTGCGAGACAGCCTTCCAGGCCCTAAAGGACGCCCTGTCCAGCCCGCCCGTGCTACAGGCAGCCGACTTCACGCGGCCGTTTGTAGTACAGACCGACGCCAGTGACTTCGGCCTCGGTGCGGTGCTCAGCCAGGTGGACTCTGCGAGCCAAGAGCACCCAGTCTTGTACCTGAGCAGGAAGCTGTTACCAAGGGAAGTGGCCTATTCCACGATGGAGAAGGAGTGCCTGGCCATAGTGTGGGCCCTGCAGCGTCTGCAACCCTATCTATACGGGCGCCACTTCATCGTGGAGACGGACCACAATCCCCTCAGCTGGTTACACACCGTCTCTGGGACGAATGGGCGATTGTTGCGATGGAGCCTTGCGCTCCAGCAATACAACTTCACCATTCGCCACAAAAGGGGCCGTGACCACGGTAACGCAGACGGGCTGTCCCGACAAGGAGAGGTCGCGGACGGGCGCACGGGGGAACACCGGAGTGTGCTGCCCCCTAGCGCCCTCAAAAGGGGGGAGGTGTGAGGCAAATCCCGGTGGTTTGTGACAAGTGCCATATCCACTTCATCATCCACGCTCAACTGTTTTCTTCATACCAAGCCAAGGTGGGATTCATATTCTCTCTGCTATCCGGTCAAGTGCTCGCCTGGGTGAATCCCATTTGTGAGATTGGTGGTCCTGGGACCCGCAATGTTAGAAAATTTCTGGAGTTCTCCTGGGCAGTGTCCAAGGCTCCTAGTTGCAACTCCTCAGCTGCCTCATCTCTTCTGACTTTGAAATGGGGCATGAAAACTGTGGCTCAGTAAGCGCTACGTTTTTGTACTTGGGCCGCAAAGTTGATTTGGATTGAAGAAGTCCTGGTGGTGACCTTTTGACAGAGGCTTTCCGGTCTAGTGAAGGAAGAACTGGCAGGTAAAAACCACCCTTCCTCCCTGGATGCCTATATACACCTGGCAAAGAAGCTAGATCTCCGCTTTCATGAGCGGGCTCTAGAATAGTCCCAAGTAGCTCCTTGTGGCAGGGGATTACCAAGACTTGCACCAACCTTCCATTACCTCCTGCTGCCAGATACTGTATTTCCTGTTACTGAGCCGATGTAGGTTGAGCACTCCAAACATTCTGCGCAAGAGCATCAGCATAGGATTAGAGAGAACTTGTTTATGGTTATCAAGAATGTGCCAGATTCAGTGGACTACTTCGGATCTTCATGGCTTTTTTTCAATAAATTGGTGAACCAAGGCAAGAGTCAGGGAGTGTTTCTTAAAATAAAATATTTTTGTGTGTTTTTTATTATCGTTATACGTAATGGGGTGTCTGATAGAAGCCTCTCCATTATTAACCCCTGGGCTTGATGCCAGCTGACATTACTCTGCTGACATCAACCTCAAATAATATTACCCTGATTGTCATCGCACCAGGGCAATCAAGAAGAGCAGGGCGAAGTGCAATATTGGCGCATATAATCTAATGCACCAATTCTGGGGCAGCTGTGGGCTGATGTTATTAGGGTGGGAAGTAACAAATAAAGATCCCTTGTCTTCTCGTTTATCCCAACCTCAATGCTCGTTACCTTGGCTACTTTTACTGAACCTGTGCTGTCTGCCCTGACCTCGGATTGCCTAACTACGTCTGTGTCTGTGCGCTCTGTATTTTGCATATCAGTAACACTGATATGTTCAGTATTAGATCAGTAAGACAGAGTGAACAGCAGTGAGAGCAGCTTCTTCTTACCTCGGCAAACCTGCTATCTCCAGTAGTAGATCAGATAGACAGAGTGGACAGCAGTGTGAACAATCTCTTCTTATTTCAGCACCCCTGGTATCTTCAGTATTAGATCAGATAGAAAGTGTGAACAGCAGTGTGAGTAGCCTCTTTTTACATCAGAAATCCTGGTATCTCCAGTATTAGCTCACAGAGACAGGGTGGACAGTAGTGTGATCAGTCTCTTCTAACCTCTGCATTCCTGATTTCTACAGTATTAGATCAGATAAGCATGGCGGACAGCAGTGTATGCAGCCTCTTCTTACCTCTGCATACCTTATTTCTCCAGTATTAGATCAGATAGACAAGGTCGACAGCAGTGTGAGCAGACTGTTCTTACTACAAACAACTCTGGTATCTCGAGTATTAGATCAAAATGACTTTGTGGACAGCAGTGGGGGCAGCCTCTTCTTACCTCTGCACCCCTGGTATCTCCAGTATTAGATCACAGGAAGAGGGTGGACAGCAGTGTGAGCAGCCTCCCCTTACCTCTGAACCCCTTATTTATCCAGTAGTAGATCAGATAGACAAGGTGGACAGCGGTGTGAGCAGCCTGTTTTTACTACAAGCAAGTCGGTATCTCCAATATTAGATCAGAATGACTTTGTGGACAGCAGTGTGAGCAGCCTCTTCTTACCTCTCCACCCCTGATTTCTCCAGTATTAGATCAGCTACACAGGGAGAGCAGCAGTGTGAGCAGTAGCTTCTTATCTCATCATTCCTAGTATCTCCAGTATTGGAACAGACTATCCACTGGGATCACATTTTCATACACATGAAGGGGGAATGTTGGAGCTTCTTACTACTGTACATATCCTCCTGTTCTCCTGTCCTATTACCATTCCAGTACAAGATTCTGTCTATGTAACAGGTATCCATTTTAATGTTCCATAGTGAATACCTCCCTAAACAAAACAAATGTAGTTGGCTGATTAAACGTACTTAGGAATTTATTTCTAATGACATTTTATTTTTTAATTTAGCTTTTCTAGTCCCGGAGAGCCCCATTTAAAAAAATAAATAAATTATTCCTTGAACTACACATTTTGATATTGACTAAAATATTTTGTCCATATTTATTATCAAGTTTTTTATAATGCATAAATACTTTTTTGATTGTCTTGTCACTTGTAGGAATATCTTGATAAATATTACAGCAGTGAAGGACAGATGACTGTAGCTGAGATGGTGACAGCTGATGCATCATTTTCACGGAAAATAAGAGTAATGCAGAAGTTCTTTGGTCTACAAGTTACTGGAAAACTGGATTATTCGACCATGGCTGTCATGAATAAACCACGCTGTGGCATGCCAGATGTGGCCAACTACCACCTCTTCCCAGGAGAACCAAAGTGGACAAAAACGACATTGACTTATAGGTGACTATTTTAGAGGTCAATATCTGTAGTTGTTTTTGGTAAATGTGGTATTCCTTTCTTTTCCCCAGTATACTTCCCTTTTTTAACAGCATTGATATCAGAATGTACTCATTTGGAGTACAGATGACAGCAGTGAAATGCTCAGTTTCTGCGTCACACTGAGGTACCTAGGGGCCAAAAGTAATATTGTTTCTGGTGGCACATTCTTCAATTATATGCAATGCAAGTACTAGCTGTAGCACGCGGTGTTGCCCAGGATAGTAGCTAAATTTCTCTCTTTCACTGTCTTTCTCCCACTCTCCCTTTCTCCCACTTTCCCTCTCTCCCATCTTATCTCTCTCACACACTCTCTCTCCCACTCTCTCTCTCACCACCAAAATCATACTAACTCACATATAAGCTTCTTATACTAACAATGTCCTTCATTGCCTATAGTAACCAATCACAGCTCCTATTAATGAGTCAAATGAGGGGGCTGTGTAAAATGTTGTGATTGTACATGCGATGGTGCAGATTCCTTTAAGGGATATACACACATACACACACTCAGCTTTATATATTAGACTAGCTGTAATACTGGGCCTTGCCCAGGATAGTAACTGTCTCTGTCTTTCTCCCACTGCCTCACTCTCCCTCTCTGTCTGTCTGTCTCTGTCTCTGTCTGTCCCTCTCTATCTATCTTTCTGTTTCTCTCTTTGTCTGTCTCTCTATTTGTCTCTCTCTGTTTGTGTTTATCCGTCTCTCTGTCTGTCTCTATCCATCTGTATCTGTCTGGCTCTCTCCCTGTCTGCCTCTCTCTCTGTCTCTCTATCTCTCTGTCTGGCTCTCTGTCTGGCTCTCTCCCTGTCTGCCTCTCTATCTGTCGCTCTCTATTCGTCTCTGTCTCTCTCTTTGTCTCTCTGTCTGTCTATATCTGTCTGCCTCTCTCTCTGTCTGTCTCTGTTTCTCTCTCTGTTTTTCTGTCTCTCTGTCTATATTTGTTTCTCCACCGATATCATATTACCTCACACAATAGCTTCTTATACTAAGAATGTCCTTCATTGCCTATGGCAACCAATCACAGGTCCTATTAATGAGCTGTTTCTCCCAGCTCTATTGACTTTAAAGTAAGCAGGCTTTTTGGTGAATAATTGTAAAGCGTAGGGCTAAATTTTCCCCTCAAAACATAGTCTATGATGTTCCCTGAGTCAAATTAGGAGGCTGTGCAAAATGTTGTGATTGTAAATGCGATGGTACGGATTCCTTTAGTGGATATACAGTACATACACACACACACACACACGCGCGCACACACACACACGCGCACACACACACACGCACACACACACACTCAGCTTTATATATTAAATTATTTACCTGGGATGAGGGATACTATGTGGTTTGTTGTGGATGTTTTATGTAAATTCATACAATGCTTCCATAAAACAATAAACAAGCTGCTCATGTAGAGGGCTCACTGATTCAGTGGGGCCCCCCGGGAAATTCTCCACTTCCCCTGTCGGCCAGTCGAAGCCTGGTCAGTTTAGCTTCTGTGTCTCACTAACTCTGAGGATGAGCAGCAAAAGGAGATTGTATAGATAAGTAGAACTCTCAAAGAAGGACACAGGTGATGACTTTCACTGCCATCATCTGTACGCCAAATAATTAAGTTCTTATATCAACGCAGGCAAATAGATTGGGGGAAAAGCAGGGATTTGAAAGCAACTCATATGCAATTTTTTTTTATATTTTACTAGATTTGAAGTCAAACAACCTAATAAAGTGATTTGCAACATTTACTAACTTTCCATTTGGACAAAATTATAAAAAAATAGATATTCTTTAAGTAATTTTTAGCTCTTTCTGTTTTTACTGGTGGACTTAATAATTGATTAGTTTAAAAATATAGTTTCTTTTCTTTTCTGTTCTTTTGCTTCTTTTTGTACTCTTTTAGAGCGAAATATAGCGTTTTCCTTTAAGTATAAACAAACATGTCACATCTTCGTGATCAATTGAAACAAATATTCTTCAGCTGAATAAACTAATATAGAAATGGTGGAAAAGTCAAACTTTTACTGTAAAATAAAGGTATAAAAAGAATGATGAATTGGGGCCAATGTGAAGTCTATCAGTAAAAAATAAATAAATAAAATAATATTTCTGCAATATCTGTTTTGCACCAACCAATCAATTTGTGCAAGCAATTCTAAGAATATTTTGCAAAAAGGAACTCGTCTCTTATAAAAATATCTATCTGATCTCTTCTTACACAGGAAGAAACAGAGCAAAATATACCATGAAGAAATATCTAGGGGACATATTATATCTGTATTGTATAAAGTGGTGATTACGATTAATCGTTACTGAGTTTTGCAAATATTATTTTCTTTGAGGATTGACAAGTATACCGCCACCATGAGCAAGAGCGACGTTGATAGAGCCATCGATATGGGTCTGAAAGCTTGGAGTGATGCTGCGCCTTTATCTTTTGTGAAAACAAACCAAGGGGAAGCCGACATTATGATTTCCTTTGAGTCCGGAGGTATGAGATGTTGTGTGTGTGCTGGTAGGTGGCAATAATGTATCAACACTTATAATTGTCCAGGACAAATTATGTTGTTGCATAGACCAAGGTTTTGGACTGGTTCTGAAAAATCAGGATAGTCAGAAAGTAGGATAGACTTGGAAAAGAACTGACTCAGCTAATGAAATGAGCTCCGCCAGTACTGTACTGTAGTGCCTTCAAATCTACTCAATTAGAGGTGGGGAGACAAAAAGGCGCAATAGGGTCTTACCCGGTATACCAGGGGTAATAAGAAGGAAATAGATAATAATAATAATAGATTATTAAATAGATAATAATCAATGATCATACATTTTACAATTTTTTCTTAATTTTTATTATAAATGTTTATTCTTTTGCGATAATTTATTAATGGATCATAATGTGAAAATTTTATTTTTTTCCTTCATTCACGTGTCTGCTTCTCCACGTGCTTGTGAGTCATCACCCTGCAATCCTGTGGGCGGATGACGTCATAGCTGTCAACGTGGCAGTATGGATCCTTTATAAGACACCAGCTTGGGAATGTTTGTATGATTTATTTTTCCCTGAAGAAGGAGACGGTCCTTGTCTCTGAAACGCGTTGGAATGCTGTAATAAAAAAGAAACTTTTATATCAGTTCTGCCTCAGTGGTTTTTAAGCGCGGCACATACCCGTTTTCTCTCTGTATGTATATTTTTAAATCTACTCAATGGCAGGGGCGTAATAATGACAGACTAGGAGGGGGAATATATACCAGGATGGGAGCATATACACAAGGATGGGAGCATATATACTAGGATGGGAACATATACACCAGTATGGGGAACACATACACCAGGATGGGAAGATATACACCAGGATGGGAAACATATATACTGGGAGGGGCACAAGATGGGGAACATAAATACCAGGATTGGGAGACATATATACCAGGATATTGAATGTATATGCACCAGAATGGAAACATATACACCAGGATTTGGTCCAGGATGGGGATATATATACCAGGATGGGGAACATAAATACCAGTATGGACCCAAGATGGGGAACATAAATACCATTATTGGGAGACATACAGTGCCTACAAGTAGTATTCAACCCCCTGCAGATTTAGCAGGTTTGATAAGATGCAAATAAGTTAGAGCCTGCAAACTTCAAACAAGAGCAGGATTTATTAACAGATGCATAAATCTTACAAACCAACAAGTTATGTTGCTCAGTTAAATTTTAATAAATTTTCAACATAAAAGTGTGGGTCAATTATTATTCAACCCCTAGGTTTAATATTTTGTGGAATAACCCTTGTTTGCAATTACAGCTAATAATCGTCTTTTATAAGACCTGATCAGGCCGGCACAGGTCTCTGGAGTTATCATGGCCCACTCCTCCATGCAGATCTTCTCCAAGTTATCTAGGTTATTTGGGTGTCTCATGTGGACTTTAATCTTGAGCTCCTTCCACAAGTTTTCAATTGGGTTAAGGTCAGGAGACTGACTAGGCCACTGCAACACCTTGATTTTTTCCCTCTTGAACCAGGCCTTGGTTTTCTTGGCTGTGTGCTTTGGGTCGTTGTCTTGTTGGAAGATGAAATGACGACCCATCTTAAGATCCTTGATGGAGGAGCGGAGGTTCTAGGCCAAAATCTCCAGGTAGGCCGTGCTATCCATCTTCCCATGGATGCGGACCAGAAGGCCAGGCCCATTGGCTGAGAAACAGCCCCACAGTATGATGCTGCCACCACCATGCTTGACTGTAGGGATGGTATTCTTGGGGTCGTATGCAGTGCCATCCAGTCTCCAAACGTCACGTGTGTGGTTGGCACCAAAGAACTCGATCTTGGTCTCATCAGACCAGAGAACCTTGAACCAGTCTGTCTCAGAGTCCTCCAAGTGATCATGAGCAAACTGTAGACGAGCCTTGACATGACGCTTTGAAAGTAAAGGTACCTTACGGGCTCGTCTGGAACGGAGACCATTGCGGTGGAGTACGTTACTTATGGTATTGACTGAAACCAATGTCCCCACTGCCATGAGATCTTCCCGGAGCTCCTTCCTTGTTGTCCTTGGGTTAGCCTTGACTCTTCGGATAAGCCTGGCCTCGGCACGGGTGGAAACTTTCAAAGGATGTCCAGGCCGTGGAAGGCTAACAGTAGTTCCATAAGCCTTCCACTTCCGGATGATGCTCCCAACAGTGGAGACAGGTAGGCCCAACTCCTTGGAAAGGGTTTTGTACCCCTTGCCAGCCTTGTGACCCTCCACGATCTTGTCTCTGATGACCTTGGAATGCTCCTTTGTCTTTCCCATGTTGACCAAGTATGAGTGCTGTTCACAAGTTTGGGGAGGGT
Organism: Anomaloglossus baeobatrachus; assembly: GCF_048569485.1. Taxonomy (NCBI): domain Eukaryota; kingdom Metazoa; phylum Chordata; class Amphibia; order Anura; family Aromobatidae; genus Anomaloglossus; species Anomaloglossus baeobatrachus. The sequence continues at coordinate 748,826,653 of NC_134354.1, forward strand.
CTTAATTAGTCAGAAAAGGCTGGAAAAAGAGATAATTAATCAAAACATGTGAAGCTCATTGTTCTTTGTGCCTGAAATAATTCTTAATACTTTAGGGGAACCAAACAGAATTCTGGTGGTTTGAGGGGTTGAATAATAATTGACCCTCTGAATGAACTTATCACAATTTTTAAAAAAAAAAAAAAAAAAAAAAAAGAAATAACATTCTTTTTTGCTGCAGTGCATTTCACACTTCCAGGCTGATCTACAGTCCAAATGTCACAATGCCAAGTTAATTCCGAATGTGTAAACCTGCTAAATCTGCAGGGGGTTGAATACTACTTGTAGGCACTGTATATACCAGGATGGGGAATATATACACCAGGATTGAAACATATACACCAGGAGGGGCCCAGGATGGAGAAAATATATACCAGGAGGGGCCCAGGATGGGGAACATATATACTGGGAGGGGCCCAAGATGAGGAACATAAATACCAGGATTGGGAGACATATATACCGGGATGGAAACATATACACCAGGATGGGGTCCAGAATGGGGACATATATACCAGGATGGGATCAGGATGGAGGACATTACTACGTAATTTTTGTGGTGTTGTGGTGACTGGAAAAATTATAATCCTGACATTTCAATTTTTTTTCTCTTTACAGTGCATGCCAATCAAGTAATTACAGTATATGTATATTTTGATAAATGGAAAGTTTACAGATGCGGAAATACCAAATCTATTTATTTTTTTACACTTCTTTAATATTAATAGCAGAAAAAGAGAATTTTGTTTACTTACCGTAAATTCTTTTTCTTATAGTTCCGTATTGGGAGACCCAGACATTGGGGTGTATAGCTTCTGCCTCCGGAGGACACACAAAGTACTACACTAAAAAGTGTAGCTCCTCCCTCTGAGCATATACACCCCTGGATAACCAGATCTAGCCAGTTTAGTGCAAAAGCTGAAGGAGAATAGCCACCCACAAGTAAAGACAGAGCAAGAACCGGAACAACCGGAGTCTCTGTCTACGACAACAGCCGGTGATAACACGCGGAACAAGAAACTGCCAACAGGCAACAGGGAGGGTGCTGGGTCTCCCAATACGGAACTATAAGAAAAAGAATTTACGGTAAGTAAACAAAATTCTAAGAACAGCGGTGCGAGACACATAGATCCGGAGCGCCCGCACCAGATCCAGAGTATGCAACGCTTTTTCAAAGCGATGAACAGGAGCCGGACAAAAGGAAGGCAGGGAAATGTCCTGGTTAAGGTGGAAAGGAGAAACCACCTTAGGGAGAAAATCCGGAGTCGGACGGAGAACCACCTTGTCTTGATGAAAAACCAAAAAAGTGACTCCGAAGAGAGCGCAGCCAAATCAGAGACTCTCCTGAGGGAAGTTATGGCCACTAGAAAGACCACTTTCTGTGAAAGACGAGACAAAGAAACCTCCCTAAGAGGCTCAAAGGGGGGTTTCTGCAAGGCCGTGAGGACCAGATTGAGGTCCCAGGGATCCAAGGGCCGCCGGTAAGGCGTAATGATGTGAGACGCGCCCTGCATGAAGGTGCGCACCTGAGCCAGCCGGGCGATACGCCGCTGGAACAACACTGACAGAGCCGAGACTTGTCCCTTGAGGGAATTGAGGGATAGTCCTAGCTGCAGACCGGACTGTAGAAAGTACAGAAGGGTTGGCAAGGAAAAAGGCCAAGGAGCATGGCCGGAAGAGCGACACCAGGACAGGAAAATTCTCCAGGTCCTGTGATAGATTTTGGCCGAGGAAGACTTCCGAGCCCGAGTCATAGTGGAGATGACTTCAGGAGGAATACCAGAAGCCGTCAAGATCCAGGACTCAAGAGCCACGCCGTCAATCTGAGAGCCGCAGAATTCTGGCAGAAAAACGGACCTTGTGAGAGAAGGTCTGGATGGTCCGGAAGATGCCACGGCACGTCTACGGACAGATGGAGCAGGTCTGGGTACCAAGCTCGCCTAGGCCAGTCCGGAGCAATGAGGATGACCCGACGGCCCTCCATTCTGATCTTGCGCAGGACTCTGGGCAAGAGAGCTAGAGGGGGAAACACGTAGGACAGACGAAACTGGGACCAATCTTGAACCAGAGCGTCCGCTGCAAAGGCCTGAGGATCGTGGGAGCGAGCCACGTAAACCGGAACCTTGTTGTTGTGCCGGGATGCCATTAGATCTACTTCCGGAGTGCCCCACTTGCGGCAGATTGACTGAAACACTGCCGGATGCAGGGACCACTCGCCACTGTCCACGGTTTGACGGCTGAGATAATCTGCTTCCCAGTTTTCCACGCCTGGGATGTGGACTGCGGATATGGTGGACTTGGAGTCCTCCGTCCATTGAAGGATGCGTTGAACCTCCAACATTGCCAGGCGGCTGCTTGTCCCGCCTTGGTGATTGATGTAGGCAACCGCTGTCGCGTTGTCTGACTGGACTCGGATGTGCTTGCCCGCCAAAAGTTGGTGAAAAGCTAGGAGAGCTAGAAGCACAGTTCTGGTTTCCAGCACATTGATCGAGAGGGCTGATTCGGACGGAGTCCAAGTGCCCTGTGCTCGGTGGTGGAGACATACCGCTCCCCAGCCGGATAGACTGGCATCCGTGGTGAGGATCACCCAGGACGGGGCCAGGAAGGAGCGTCCCTGAGACAGAGAGAGGGGCCGAAGCCACCACTGAAGGGAGCCCCTGGTCTGTGGCGACAGAGCCACTAGCCTGTGCAAGGAGGAAGTCCGCTTGTCCCAACAGCGAAGAATGTCCAGCTGCAGAGGACGCAGATGGAACTGGGCAAAGGGAACAGCCTCCATTGACGCCACCATCTGACCCAGCACCTGCATTAGGTGCCTGATGGAATGACGGCGGGGCCTCAGCAGAGAGCGCACCGCCAGATGGAGGGACTGCTGTTTGACTAAGGGCAGCTTCACAAGTGCCGGCAGAGTCTCGAACTGCATCCCTAGGTACGTGAGCCTCTGGGTCGGAGTCAGAGTGGATTTGGGCAGATTGACAAGCCACCTGAATTGGGCTAGAGTGGCGAGAGTGAGCGAGACACTCTGCTGACAGTCTGCGCTGGATGAAGCCTTGACTAGAAGGTCGTCCAGGTAAGGAATCACTGCCAACCCCTGGAGGTGCAGAACCGCAACCACTGCTGCCATGACCTTGGTGAATACTCGAGGGGCCGTGGCTAACCCGAAGGGGAGAGCCACGAATTGGAAATGTTCCTCTCCGATTGCAAAACGTAGCCAACGCTGGTGTGAAACTGCAATTGGCACATGCAGATAGGCATCTCTGATGTCGATGGATGCCAGGAAATTTCCTTGGGTCATTGAGGCAATGACTGATCGCAGAGACTCCATGCGAAAATGCCGCACCTGAACATGCTTGTTGAGAAGCTTGAGATCCAGGATGGGCCAGAAGGAACCGTCCTTTTTGGGGACTAGGAAGAGATTTGAGTAGAAACCTCTGAACCGTTCCCGGGCGGGAACCGGTACAATTACTACGTTGGCCTGCAAGGATGCCACAGCCTGAGAGAAGGCGGCGGCCTTGGAGCAGGGGGGAGTTGACAGAAAAAATCTGTTTGGCGGGCTGGAAGAGAATTCTATCCTGTAGCCGTGGGAGATGATATCCCGCACCCACTGATCGGAGACGTGTTGAAACCACACGTTGCCAAAGTGGGAGAGCCTGCCACCGACTAAGGACGTTGCTGGCACGGCCAGATAGTCAAGAGGAGGCTGCCTTAGTGGCAGCAGCTCCTGCGGTCTTTTGTGGACGCGCCTTTGTGCGCCAGTTGGGTTTTTGGTCCTTGGCTGAGTTAGTGGACGAGGCCGAGGGCTTAGAGGATGACCAGTTGGAGGAACGAAAGGAACGAAACCTCGACTGGTTCCTACCCTGGGCAGGTTTCCTGGTTTTAGTTTGTGGCATGGAAGTACTCTTCCCGCCAGTAGCTTCCTTAATAATTTCATCCAGTTGTTCACCGAATAGCCTGGATACAGCAAAAGGGAGCCCAGCAAGGTACTTCTTTGAAGAAGCATCTGCCTTCCACTCTCGAAGCCACAAGATCCTGCGGATAGCGAGGGAATTAGCCGAAGCCACCGCAGTGCGGTGAGAAGCCTCCAGCATGGCAGACATGGCATAGGATGAAAAAGCTGAAGCTTGGGAAGTTAAGGCAACCATTTCGGGCATAGATTCCCTGGTGAGGGAATGCATCTCCTCTAGAGAAGCAGAGATGGCTTTGAGAGCCCACACTGCTGCAAAAGATGGGGAGAACGAGGCCGCTGCCGCCACATATACAGATTTGGCCAGAAGGTCAACCTGGCGGTCAGTGGAATCCTTAAGAGAGGTGCCATCAGCCACTGATACAACGGTCCGGGCTGAGAGTCTAGACACCGGAGGGTCTACCTTTGGTGAATGAGCCCACTCCTTGACCACCTCAGGTGGAAAGGGAAAACGGTCATCAGAACCACGCTTTGGGAAGCGTTTGTCAGGACAGGCCCTAGGCTTGGTCACAGTGGCCTGAAAACTGGAGTGGTTAAAGAACACACTCCTTGTCCTCTTAGGCAAGGTAAACTGGTGCTTTTCTGCCAGAGAGGGTTGCTCCTCTGATACTGGCGGATTGAGATCCAGTACAGAATTAATGGACGCAATCAAATCACTAACATCTGAGTCACTTTCGGACAGATCAATGGGGCACATGGAGGTAGCCTCCGAGCCCCCAGTAAAGGCATCCTCCTCGTCCTGCGAGTCAGCTCTTGAATCAGAGCCGCGGGACGAGGAAGGAGAGGGGGCCCTGCGTCTCCTTTTAGGAGGACGGGGTCTGGGACCAGCTGAAGAATCCTCTGTGAGCTCCGCTGAGAGAGCCCTAGCAGCAGAGGCGCCCTGAGAAGGGGGCTGATGCATGTTCAGCAAAGTCCGGGACAGCTGTCCCATGGAGTCGGCAAAAGACTGGGAGATTGACCTAGAGAAGGATTCTACCCAAGCCGGGGGTTCAGCCACCGGAGCCGGAGCAGCCGGATCGACCACTGTGGGTGCGATTCCAGGCTGAGGCATTGTCAGGTTAGAGCAGGCATCACAATGTGGATATATGCTCGGTTCAGGCAGCACGAGCTTACATGCAGTGCATATTGAGTACAGCCTTGCAGCCTTGTTCCTGGTGTGGGACATGCTGCTGAAGTGGGGGTTCTGAGCCAGAATGACCCCCAGAGAGTATATAAGAAGGTCCACAACCGGAGGTTGTGGCTTACCAGACCGTTTGTGTGCCCTCCAGATCCCACAGCCCGGACCCCCAAGCAGCTTAGCAGGGATGCTGCAGCCAGCGCTGATCCAGAGAAAAAACGCTGAGAAAATGGTGCCGGAGCGAGGAGAGGGGGCGGGACCTGCTCTGAGAGTGGGATCTGGAGGGCCAAGGAGATTTACAGGGGAGGGGACATGTACTCAGAGAGGAGTGTCCCTCCCCTGTGCCGAACGGCCGCTGGGCGGAGCCGCACTGTCCCTCTGCATGATTGACATGCGAGGGCAGTGAAATCGAAAGTAGGCCTCCGGCGAAGCCGGGGCCTAAATTTAAGCGATGCAGCCGGCGCGCAGGCACCATCGGCGCGGTTCTCAGGCGACAACCAGAGAACCGGCCGGAAATGTCAGAAAAGTTACACAGCACACTCTCCCACCATAATAAAGTACCGGGACCCCCCGAATATAAACGTCTCAGGTACTTAGCTTGCTGAGATGCAGGGTTCCAAGTCCCTGGGGATGAGTGCTCCGTCCAGCAGGATCCTGAAGGGCTGCGGATGGAGACCGGTCTCCTGCAAAGCAAAGAGAACCGTGCTGGCTCCCACTTCAAGCCAGAGCCCGAGGGATGGTGAAGGAGCGCGGCATGTAAGGCTCCAGCCTTGGAATCAACCTTAACAACACCACCGACACAGTGGGGTGAGAAGGGACATGCCGGGAGTCCAGGCTTGGACCCGCTTTTCTTCAAAAACTTTCTAAAAATGAAAAATCAGATGAGAATGCATGTGTGGATGTATGCCTCCTGAACACAAAGCAATGAACTGGCTAGATCTGGTTATCCAGGGGGTGTATATGCTCAGAGGGAGGAGCTACACTTTTTAGTGTAGTACTTTGTGCGTCCTCCGGAGGCAGAAGCTATACACCCCAATGTCTGGGTCTCCCATAGGAACAATAAAGAAAAGGGATGTTATTAATTTTTTTCTTGTTTTTTTTTTACTATACTTTTTAATCCTCCTAGGGGACCTGAACCTGCAATCATGAAATCACACTATATACTGTAAAACTACATTTTTGAAGTATATAGCAATTTATTAAAAATCATAGTCTCATTTGAAGCTCAGCTTTTGGCTAAGCTATACTAGAGGACCAAGATGGCAGGAAAAGGGGGCATCCAATCACTATCGCCATCCCATAATCATCTCGCGGGAGGGTCAATGGGTGGAATAGTACGCTCCACTCACTAAAGTGATTTTCAGCAGTGTTTGAAGCTCAGCTCCACTTGCTGTAGTTAAAGGCAGATGATGGCGACATGCACCTGACTTATCTTCATTGTTGGGAAGGGTATAACGCTTTCCTGCTTTTTTTTTTACACGAAACCTAGAGAAAAGCATGGTCATGTTTTCCTCATGTCTAATTGCAAGATAAAACTGCTTTGGTGCACCTAATATTTCTAATTCTTTTTAAATTGACATCCACTGTTTGAGGCTGTTCCTTTTTAGCAGTATTTTATCAGCACTATAGGTGCTTGAGCTCCCTTTCTAGAATGCTCTGCGTCTACCATTGTTCAAAGGCTTGCTTACCCTGCTGTGATAATCTGCCTTTCTAGTTTGTCTGTGTGCACACTAACAGACAGGAGAGCAAAAACAGAGATCCACCCTCACTTTCTATAGTCTGTCTAGGTGCTACAGATGAATTAATCTTGACAACAGGCAGCGAACGACAACTTAGATAGACGAGAGACACCTTGTAACTGACACTTTGAAGTCATTTTTTAGGGAGTAACACAACATAATTTAAAAATAAAGTGATTTGCAGTGTGCCTATCTCACCATCTATCTAAGGAGATCAAATTATCAGTAAGTATAGGGGTCCTTCAGGCGACTTGAGATGCTGACTGTAGTAGGTGATGTTGTATAGAGCTATTTCCACAGTGGATGTAATTTTTAAAAGGTTTTAAACTTAATCATAAATTTAATTTTGGATTATTTAGACCATGGAGACTCTTATCCATTTGATGGACCTCGAGGTACTTTGGCTCATGCATTTGCACCAGGTGAAGGTCTGGGAGGAGATACTCACTTTGACAATGCTGAGAGGTGGACACCAGGAGCAAACGGTAATTATATGACTTCTAATCTCTATGCTCTATATTCCAGTTATGAGTACGTTTTATTCTTTTTTTTTATCATTTAAGGGTTTAACCTCTTCACAGTAGCGGCTCATGAATTCGGACATGCTTTAGGGCTTGGACATTCGAGTGACCCAACAGCCTTGATGTATCCAACTTACAAATATCAGCATCCTATTGGATTTCGCCTCCCTAAGGATGACGTGAAAGGGATACAAGCCCTGTATGGTACAGTAAACACATGGCTTGGCTTCTAATATATGGGCTAGTGCCCTATTATTGTAAGTTATAAGCATATTAGTAGTCAATACGGAGATCCATGACAATATAAATCACAGTACTGCAGGCATAGCATTTACACACATGGACAATATTGTTGGTTACCTTCTGTTAAAATAGAAAATCCACAATAGTCACTGAAATAACTGGTAAATGATAAAAGTAATTTTCAATTCAAATTTACTGAATATCAACTAAAGGAAATCAGACATTTGTTTTGAATCTTTGTTCAACAAAAAAAAAAAACGAATGAAAAAGGTCTGGTTCCCTTAACTTAAAGGGTTATTCCCATCTCCAAGATCCTATTTCAATATGAAGTAGGTATAATAATAATAATAATAATAATAATAATAATAATAATAACAAATGCCTCAATTTGAAATGTAGTAAAGTTCATCTGATTCACTATGTTACTTACCTCATGTGCAGGGAATTTCAGGACCTTAGGTATCCATGGTTATGACCACTAGCAACTAACTAACTGTGCCTATATGTGTGGTCGTAACTATGGATACCTAAGGTCCTGCAATGACCTGAACCTGAGGTAAGTGACATAGTGAATCAGAGAACTATACTACATTTCTAACTGGAGGTATTTGTTATTATTATATTACTCCTTCTACATTATGGATAGGATCTTGGAGACGGGAATAACCCTTTAACACTTTGTTGAGCAACCTATTGAGACAATCTGCAAACACACAATTTCTATAGCCCTCAATGAGACTTCTACTCCTGTCTACAAGTATTTTGGCTGACTCCTCATGAACAAACTGCTCCAGTTGTCTCAGGTGTGAAGGTCCCTTTTTCAGACCTCAGGTATCAGCTCCTTCCACAGATGTCAGTAGGATTTAGATCAGGACTCATAGAAGCCACTTCAGAAAATGCAATGCAAATCCAATGCTTTGAATGCTTTGAGTCATTATCTTAGTAGAGATCTCATGACCTGTGACCAAAGCGGGCTTTACATGCTGCGACATCACTAGCGATGTCGCGAGCGATAGCACCCGCCCACGTCAGTGGCGCATCACAGGGTGATCGTTGTCGTAGCGAACAATATCGCTACGGCAGCGTCACACGCAATTACCTCTTCACCGGCGTCGCTATGACCGCCGAACAATCTCTCCTTTAAGGGGGAGGTTCGTTCGGCGTCACAGCGGCGTCACTAAGCAGCCGCCCAATAAAAGCGGAGGGGCAGAGATGAGCGGGCGGAACATCCCGCCCACCTCCTTCCTTCATCATTGCGGGCGGCCGCAGGTACGGTGATGTTCCTCGTTCCTGCGGTGTCACACATAGCAATGTGTGCTGCCACAGGAACGACGAACAACCTGCGTCCTGCAACAGCAACAATATTTGGGATTAGAACGACGTGTCAACGATCAACTATTAGGTACGTAATTTTGATCGTTAACGGTTGTTCCTACGTTTCAAACGCAACGACGTCGCTAACGAGGCGTCACGAATACCGTGACCCCAACGACATCTCGTTAGCGATGTCGTTGCGTGTAAAGCCCGCTTTAGACCAGGCTTTCTGACACTGGGCAGCACATTTTGCTCCAGACTGCCTTGATAGTCTTGAGATTTCATTGTAGCCTACACAGATTCAAGACACCCTGTACCAGATGTAGCAAAGTAGCCCCAAGACATAACTGAGACTCTTCCACGTGTCACAGTAGGTACAATGTTCTTTTCTTTGTATGATTCATTTTTGGGTCTGTGAACATGGAGCTAGTGTGACTTACCAAAAAGCTCTAGTTTTGTCTCATGCATCCCAGAATTTTTATGACTTGTCAAAATGCATTTCGTAAAATTCCAGTCTCTTTTTTACGATTTGTTTTCAACAGTGGTTTCCTCTTCGATCATCTTTCATGGACTCCACTTTGACCAAGATGATGATGGATGGTGTGATCTGACACTGATACACCTTGCCCTTGGAGTACACCTCTAATCCCTTTGAAAGTTGTTCTACTCTCTTTGGTTACCATTCATATCATCTGTATCGTCAATTTGTCATCAATTTTCCTCTTGCGGCCACTGCCAGAGATATTGCTAGAATACCATAGATCTTAAACTTCTGAATAATATGTGCAACTGTAGTAAGAGGAACATCAAGCTGTTTGAATATAGTCTTGTAGCCTTTACCTTTAACATGTCCATCTATCATTTTCTTTATAACTCTTTCCTTTCTTTCCTTTCTTTGGTTGATATTCAGTGTGGTATATACCATGATACCAAACAGCACATTGACTACTTTTCACCCTATAAATAGGCAGACTGACTGATTACAAATTTGCAGTCACTTGTCATTCTAATTACAGGATGCACCTTAGTTTAACACATCTCTATAGTGATATTATTTTCTATCAAAAATGTTTAAAGCCTCTTATCAAAAGTCTTTCGTCATTTTAGTCCAAGCAAGTTTCATTAGTTTTTTTTATTTATTTATTTTTCTATTGAACCCAAGTTCAAGAGTAATATCTGTCTGTTCTGTTGTGCCTCATTCCGGGACTCACGCCGCTTTATTATGGTGTGAAGACCTCCGGAGCGCCACCAGTAATAGTTCCTGCTTTGCAGTGTGTGCAACTGGTTCTTGTGAGTTAGCCTTGATCTGTCCCGCTACCCAGGTTACCTCTCCCTGACCTCTGTTTCCCTTGTACTGTTTGTCTGCATTGTTTCCCAGACCCCGGTCCCATTCTGTGTCTCGGTCCTCTCCCCCTCTTTTGTACTAACTTGCTCTCCCAGCCTTGGACTTAGGTAACATTTCCTGACCACAGCTCTGCTTCCCCATTATGGCTTCTGACGTGACCTCTTGGATCCTGACCCTCATGCTTTCACCTGTTTACGGCTTGTTCACTCCCTTGTTCTGACGCGACTTCCTGGTTTAGACTTGGGCTTGCTGACTACCCTTTCACTGGTGCGTGTGCCCCCTAGTGGGCTTTAGTCTAACTGCTCTTTGGAGTTTTATCTCCATTCTGCTTCTGCGCCCCTTGGTGGAAGCCTGACACTCAAGTTCTGGAAGAAACCTAATTCACCTTTTGCTCCATAAGAGGCAGTAGCATTATCACTGACATGCCTTAGTTGGTGATGGTTGCTATTACAGATATCACACTTGGGCTCTGCAGCTTCACTATAATGCCGTGTAGCCACACACAATTTTTTCTTCTATTTTACAGTGGGGCCCTATGATTTTGTATATGTCACAGCACTATATTTGGAAGAATATTCTATTTATGTTTTTTCTAGGGACCAAACACTCTGGGCAAAAAACTTCTGTAGTATCTGAATCACCACATCCAGCTCATTGTCATCCAAACCTGTCTTTTGATGCTGTAACAGCTTTAGGGAATGAACTTCTATTTTTCAAAGACAGGTTAGTATGACTGGTTGGTCTATTTAAAAGTTATCTTTTCCTTAACTTAATAATTTAGTTTATGAAAAATTAAACAACAGTCTTGATTAAAAATTTCCGATACTTTTGTGTTGATAGTGTAGGAAGTGGATTTGCCTCTATACTAATTATGCTATGTATTCTATGTGTTATACCAATTGTATTGTATATGTTAATATGTAATGCTGCTAGCCAGGGGAGATTCCAGATGCAGTAGAACAGGCACCACCTAGTGGTTGGGCTGAGATTACAGTGGAGTGGAAAAGATAGGGTTAAGAGGGAAGTGACAGATGTGCGAAGGAGGGCAGTAGGGAGGTCTCGAGAGGGGACAGTTCAGTATAGGGTTCAAGTGAGAGACATGGCCTCGGTGCTAAGGCTGGTCATGGAACCCTGAAATAACCTCAAGAGGTCCGGAGCCTATGGCTCACCCTGGTGGGCTTGGACAATTGTTTGGTTAGAGATCTGTCAGGGCCCAGAAGTGAACACATCTGTGAGGAAGAGGGGAAAGGAGACACAGAACTCAGATCATGAGCTAGAAATCCAAGGTAGAGGAGGGGGACAGGTCGAGGAGCAGGAGCCCACACTGAGTGAAAGACAGGGAAAAAAGAAGGTCATGTCTGTCATAATAGTGTAAAGAATAAAAGTGGACGATTCTGTTTGGCCAAGTGAACTCCAGTGTTGAGTGTGTTACTAACTGTCTACGATGACGAGTGCCAGCAGAGTGATGGACTCCAACGTGACGAAACCAGTAAGTGTCATGCACCCTACCCAAACTCACATCCGTTGACGGGGTTTCCTTGGCAAAGGAGAGTGACGTGCAAGCAGCCCAGCGCCCTTCTCCTTCAATAGTTACTATGCAGAATAAAGAGTCTCCAAGATAGCAGGAGGCCAAGTCAGTGTAAGGAGACTTATAGGCCATACATTGGTCCTCTAGGAATTTAAATATGAAAATTGTCATTTCAGAGAGGATTAGGACTGCACATTAGATGTCCAGCCCTCTTTCTTGTTGAAGAGGATGTTTGCAAATCCATTATTACAGATTCTGAGCTATCTCTATGGAGTCTGATTTTTCAGTCATGTTCTTCCCATCCAACCTCTACTTATATTTGCTAACTTAAGAAGTAGTAGGTGAGGCAGAAAATAGTAATGGAGATGGGTCACACTTGATCTGTTTATGACTGTAACCATGATGATATGACGTTCCATCTGAAAATTATACATATAAAGATTTTAATTTTATTTAAAAGATCTTTTTGGAGAAGACAGACCCAACTTACCACTCTTCGAGCCAACTCCATTGCAGCATCTTTCCCACAGCTCATGGCGAATGTGGATGCTGCTTACGAAATTGCTGAAAGAGGAACTGCTTATTTTTTTAAAGGTAAAAATACTTAAAAAAATATAAAATTGATACACAAATATTTTTAAATATTTTTTGAATAGCTGATGTACTCTCTTTGCTGTGTTAATATGGAAACCACTTTACTCCGCAAACATATTGGCATTATTTCATTCTAAGATCCACAGGAATTGATCGTTGGGCATTCAAGCCCCAACAATCCCAATGATGGGTCTTCTGAATGCCCCTTAGAGCTCTATTAATTGGATAGGGTACTTCCAGGAATGACTAAGTAAAAAGTTCAACATACATGGTCACCGCTATATTCTAAAGGATCATTTCATAGATTTTTAAACACATTTTATTGCACTTGCAGTCAAAAATATTGAACTACCCAACAAAGTCTCCCCATACAAATCTGTACAGAAGTATGGCTCAGTTATGAAACCTGTGCTTTGCATTTATGACTCTACATGACCAAAACCGATATTTGCTCCCTTTATGTAAAAATATATATTTTTTCTAATGAATGGCAGTTAGGATTTTGAAATTTATAAGGAATTGATAGAGACAATATATTAGAAAATTGTCTTTATATGTCATGTGCCCTAGTTGTCGGGTGCCAGGGACAGGAAACAAGCCACTATGTGTTTTTAGAGCATGGGTTTAAGTAGCAAACAATATTTCTTTCTTATCTTATAAGTCACTAAGTAAAGACGATAAGAACAGCATTTTCCTACTATCCTTAGGCTATGTGCCCACGCTGTGGATTTTGCGCGGATTTTGCCGCGGATTTTGATCCGGAAAAATCTGCAGCATGTCAATTATTGTTGCGGATTTTGGTGCGGATTTTGGGTATAGAATGGGGGAAAAAAAAAAATCTGCATCAAAATCCGCGGCAAATTCGCGGTAAATCCGCGGCAAATCCGCGGCAAAAATAAGGTGTGGATTTGCCGCGAAAGTCGCGGATTTTCATGCAGAAAAATCCGCAGGTACATTCTACCGTGGACACATAGCCTTAGGGTGTGAAGAAATTCAGAAGATTTTGTTTTCTTAACAGGTCCCCATTACTGGGCGACAAGAGGTCTCAGGATTCAAGGACCTCCACGACTTATTTATGACTTTGGACTTCCGAGTATTGTGCAGAAGATAGATGCTGCCGTCCACCTGACGAGCTCTAAGAAGACATTGTTCTTTGTCGGTGAAGACTTCTACAGGTAGAATGTAAGCCCATCGGGCCGAGTCTTATTTACTTACCAAAGTCAGGGATCTAATAATGACCCATAAATCTGCATAAGCATTTATCTATTTCTATAAGACAGATGACTTTACAAAGAGAAAAGCAATCAAAGAAATCCCCTAGAGAGACAAAAACAAAAAACAAACTCAAGTTAAGTTGTTGTCCACTTACGGACAAACCAATCTTAGCAGCTAAGTTGTGCATCAAAAAATAAAACTAAAACATATAGTAAACTCCTGGACCAGTGCCGTTCCAGTGACTACATCTCCTTGAGGCCATGTGACATTAACATGCCAATCAGTGGCTACAGCATCACACGCCATGACAATGTCATGGGAATGCATGGGTGATAACACACTGCAATCTGACTAACGCCACCGGTTTGGTAGGTACATTGCTTAACAAAATAAATATATATGGAACTCATAATCATGAGAATTAGAAATAAAAAATTTTCATAATTTTATTTCTTAACACCTTTTTTATCTTGTACCTACCCAAGGCTGTGTCTGTCCTTTTAATGCGGGCTCACGTGGCGAGCCCACATACAGTATTAATCTGCACATGAAGGCTGAGCTGATCAGCCAACATGTGCAGCTAACAGGCGAGGGTGGATCCCACTGTTTGTCTTTGACAGCGTGATCTAAGATGCTCCAGTGGGGATCGAAACAATCCCCCACCACCATCGGAATCCCCATGAAACGATCACGGGATACCGCTATGTTGTCATGATAGCCAGGGGTCAGCTGAAGACACCTGTCGCTTTCATGACAAAGTTCCTGTGAATGCCAGCAGATGCCGAAGCATCAATCTAAACAGCAGAAGAGATCGGACAGTGCAGGCATGAAGTCTCCTAAAGGGACTAGTAAAAATCAATAACAAGTAAAAAGAAAAAAAGGTTTTTGAAAATAAAATAAGATAATAGAATAGTTCAAATCACTCTAGTTTTGCCCCACTGAAAATAAAACCATAATAAAAAAAAGAAAATAGCACCACTTTCAGAAATACCCGAGCTATCAAAATATAAAATCAATTATTCTGATCAGTACACGGCGTAGCGAAAAAAAAATCAAAACGCCAGAATTACCTTTGGGTAGCTGCAACATTGCAATAAAATGCAATAACAGGCGATCAAAACATCACATCTACTCAAAAATGGTATAATTAAAAATGGCAGCTCAAGACACAAAACATAAGCCATCACTGAGCCCCAGATCCCGAAAGATGAAAACACTACGGGTCTCGGAAAATGGTGACAAAAGTGCAATTCTTTTTTTTTTTTTACAAAATGTTTTAATTTTTTTTCACCGCTTAGATAAAAAAAAACTTTTACATCTTTGGTATCTACAAACTCCTGGGGAATCATAATGCTGGGTCAGTTAATAATAATAATAATAATAATAATAATAATACAATCGTACAATTGCACTTTTTTTGCAATTTAACTGCAAATTGATTTGTTTCCCTATTTTCCAGTACAATATTGGGCAGAATGAATGCTGTTGTTCAAAAGTACAACTCATCCTGCAAAAAACAATCCCTCATAGGGCTATATTGATGGAAAGATAAAAAAAAAGTTATGACTCTTGAAAGAAGGGAAGGAAAAAATGAAAACGGGAAATCACCAGTTGGTGAAGGGTTAATACATAATTTGGCCTTGCTGTATTTATGCTAGTTAGAGTGTAGATACAGAATTTGTTGGAGACTGGTCTAATGGGTAAATCTCTGGTCTGTGGCTGCAGGGATCAGAACCCTGCAAAATTCCTCATGTCTGCTGGGATCCTATGCACCTGTCATGCTAGGTACTGGAAATTCCTATAAAATTACTAAAATATAATAAAAAACAATTGCAATTTTTTTCTTCTTTCATTTGTGAGTCTCCCTGAAATCCCAAAACCTCTATAATTACAAGCAACAGCTAAAGCCATGAGCCACAGGCTCCAGTGACATCACAACGAGAATTTTATAAACTTGAAACTGCATTGCAGTCTCCTACTCCAAAGGCAAATTATACAGGTACATAGAGATAGATTGTAAATAGCAGTGTATTTCTATATCCCTGTATTCTAGAGGGAAAGGAAGATTATACAGGTACATAGAGATAGATAGTAAATAGCAGTGTATTTCTATGTCCCTGGATTCTAGAGGGAAAACAGATTATACAGGTACATAGAGATAGATAGTAAATAGCAGTGTATTTCTAAGTCCCTGTATTTTAGAGGGAAAGACAGATTATACAGGTATATAGACATAGATAGTAAATAGCAGTGTATTTCTATGTCCCTGTATTCTAGAGGGAAAAAACAGATTATACAGGTACATAGAGATAGATAGTAAATAGCAGTGTATGTCTATGTCTCTGTATTCTAGAGGAAAAAGGCAGATTATACAGGTACATAGACATAGATTGTAAACAGCAGTGTATTTCTATGTCCCTGTATTCTAGAGGGAAAAACAGATTATATAGGTACATAGAAATAGATTGTAAATAGCAGTGTATTTCTATGTCCCTGTATTCTAGAGGGAAAAAAAGATTATACAGGTACATAGAGATAGAAGTACACTGCTATTTACAATCTATGTCCCTGTATTCTAGAGGGAAAAACAGATTATACAGGTATATAGACATAGATTGTAAATAGCAGTGTATTTCTATGTAGCTGTATTCTAGAGGGAAAAACAGATTATACAGATACATAGAGATAGATTGTAAATAGCAGTGTATTTCTATGTCCCTGTATTCTAGAGGGAAAAACAGATCCCTATAGACTGTGAGCCCTCACGGGCAGGGTCCTCTCTCCTCCTATACCAGTCTGTTATGTACTGTTATGATTGTTGTACGTATACCCTCTTTCACTGTAAAGTGCCATGGAATAAATGGTGCTTTAAAAATAAATAATATTAATAATAATTATACAAGTACATAGAGATAGATTGTAAATAGCAGTGCATTTCTATGTAGCTGTATTCTAGAGGGAAAAACAGATTATACAGATACATAGAGATAGATTGTAAATAGCAGTGTATTTCTATGTCCCTGTATTCTAGAGGGAAAAGCAGATTATACAAGTACATAGAGATAGATTGTAAATAGTGGTGTATTTCTATGTACCTGTATTGTATTCTAGATGGAAAATAAAAAAATATTTTTTCCTATAAAATTCTTAAAAAATAATACAAACAATTACAATAATGTCATTTTTAATGTACTTTTTAAAAACAATAATAACATCACAAATCAACAAATAAACAGACTTATTTGGTGTCCCTGGAATCGTAACAACCCGAACAACACAGCGATCAGATTATTTACAGTGATCGTCAATAGCATGAAAACATGCAATGATTGACTATTTTTATCTAATAAATCCATTAAAAAAACTTAATAAAAATGTAACCCTGAGGCCGTGTTCCCGCGTAGAATAAATGAAATGGGTTTTTTTTCTACTCACATCCCCTTTGCTTGGACATTTAGGTAGTGTTTACATGTAACGGAAATGCTGAATTTTTTTCAGCTTTTTTCCTGCACAGAAATTCTGCTGCTTTTAACTGTCCAAGCAAAGTGGATGTGATTTCATGAAAACTTCACCCACTAAACAGGGGCGAACCTAGAAATAATGGGGCAAATGTCTGACCCCCCCCCCCTTACCCCTCCTCCCCCAAAAAAGGCAAGTAGTCAACAGGCATGACTACTGTATATTACGGTAGTTATATTGTCCAGGAAAGAGATTACCCTGAAAAAGAAAACAATTTTATATGTATAGCTAGACTTTGATTTTATTTTTACTAATTTGCGTAGGGTAAGGTCCCTCATCTGCCCTGTAATGTGCAAACTGTGCATTCAGCTATTTGCAAGGGGAGGGGGCTATATAGCTGGATGCTTTTTTGCACATTATTCCCTCTCTCCCCTGTAATGTGCAAACTGTGTATCCAGCCCAGTGGCACTATCGCAAGACTGAGCACTGTTCAAATCGCGAGCGCCGGTGATGTTATTGCGCAGGCGGGTGCTTGGATGACGCTGGTGATGACAATGTCATCACCAGTGTCATCCAAGTAGCCACCCATAATCTCGCGCATGCGCAATGGCACTATGGCTGGACACTTTTCAAATCGCGAGCGCCGGTGATGTTATTGCGCAGGCTTGAGATTATGGGTGGCTACTTGGATGACGCTGGTGATGACGTTGTCATCACCAGCGTCATCCAAGTACCCGCCCATAATCTCGCGCCTGCGCAATAAGATCACCGGCGCTCGCGATTTGAACAGTGCTCAATCCCGCGATAGTGCCACTGGGCATGCGCGAGACTTCAGGAGCACTGAGTAACATGAGGGCGGCGGCCTCATCTATGCCAATCAACACTGGGGACGCCGAACAGCGGCAGGAGAGGGAATAAAGGAAGAAATACAGCAAGCCTCCGTGGCCAGCAAAGCTCATTAGCATACCAAAAGGTAAGATTTTATAAAGTGTTTATTTCTGAAGGGGGGGCCAGTAGCAAGATGAACTTTCTAGAATGCAGCCCAGGAGCTGCAGAAGGGGATTCTTTTAGTTTCATAGCGAAAATTCTAGTGACAGATAGCCTTTAATATTACCACCGCTGGGCCTTGCTCACTGTCTCCAGAGGCAGCGCTCCCCAGCTTTCTCCATCATCAGAGCAGAGCAGACAAGAGCCAATGGTTTCTGGTGTGAAGTTCCTCTCTGGCTGGAAAAG
Organism: Anomaloglossus baeobatrachus; assembly: GCF_048569485.1. Lineage (NCBI taxonomy): Eukaryota > Metazoa > Chordata > Amphibia > Anura > Aromobatidae > Anomaloglossus > Anomaloglossus baeobatrachus. The sequence continues at coordinate 748,844,958 of NC_134354.1, forward strand.
TATGTGAGCTAGGAGGCAAATGTAACCAAAGAGGAGCTTGCGGCAAGCAGGAAATATGTAGCTTGTATGCTGACATTTAATTAAAGGAACATACACTGGTCAGCCGCTAGATGGCGCCGGGCCATTGGTCAGCCGCTAGATGGCGCCGGGCCCCATAGCAGACACGTGACATACTACCATTGGCGATACACCACTATATCTAAATATGCTGCTGAACTGTGTAGTTTTGCTGACTATTTACTCTAGAGATTTCTATGTGGAGCCTAAAATAAACGCATGTATCCTTGTACTGTGACATCACTGTAAATTATTCCTATGCTATGACATTATTATTAGGGATGATCGAATACCTCAAATATTCAGCTTTGCAAATATCTGACGAATAGGTCGCCGCTATGCGAATATTCAATGCACAATGTAAGTCTATGGGAAGCCCAAATAGCTCCGAATAGTTGTTATTTGGCTTTCCCATAGACTTACAATGCGCATCGAATATTCGCGAATAGTCGAATAGTGGCGACCTATTCGGCAAATATTCGCAAAGCCGAATATTTGAAGTATTCAATCATCCCTATTTATTACCTCTGTACTGTGACCAAGGCTGGTTTTAGACAAAGTGGGGATCTAGGCAAAATTTTAAAGTGGGGGGGCCCCATATACTAACACATTTTACCATCACACACAAACATTTAGGTTGCATTTACATTGAAACATAGCTGTAGGGCAGTGATGGCGAACCTATGGCACGCGTGCCACAAGGGGCACGCAGAGCCCATTCTGCTGGCACGCGCGCTGTCGCCTGATCCTGCCGCTTTGATCTGCTGGTGCGGTGGCACCGGCAGATCAAACCTGTGTTGGAGCAGAGGAGACATTTCTCCTCGCTCTGACACTCCTCCTCTCCCAGGTCTGTTGCCTAGGAGATGGAGGAGCGTCAGTGAGCGGCGCTGGCGTACAGACGTCTTCTGGCCGTGTGGGAACTGAGGACCCAGTGGCGCGCAGCGGGGTAGCGTATGCAGGAAGGTGAGTTGTGTGTTGCTTTTTTTTTTATATATATAACTTGTGTGTGGCTGTGCCAAGGTGGGGATGAGAGGGCCAGTGCCAGCATGGGGGGGGACAAACATGCCAGCATGGGGTGGGAGAACACACATGCCAGCATGGGGGGAGAACATACATGCCAGCACGGGGGGCGTGGAACACCCATGCCAGCATGGGGGGGGAACACACATGCCAGCATGGGGGGGAACATACGAGCCAGCATGGGGGGGAACATACATGCCAGCATGGGGAAAACATGCATGCCAGGATGGAGGGAACATGCATGCCAGCATGGGGAAAACATGCATGCCAGTGTCGCGGGCGGAGGAGGAGACGCTGCGCTCTCCCACTGCTCGGGTCCGGCTGCTGCTGCTGTGACGCCCTGGGCAAGCCAGGGGTCACAGGTCAAAACACCACACGCACACCACATTCCCTGCAGGAACACCTAGGTCAGACCAGAAACCCTTGTTGCCTTCCTCCAGGGGCTGATGTCCACACCAGGGGGTGGGCCAGGCGGTTGGCTCCACCCACCGAGGAGTTCACAGCCCTGGAGGCGGGAAAACCAGGCAGATCAGTTAGGGAAGTGAAGGAGTAAACAGTGAAGTGGTAGAGGAGCAAGTGACAGCAGTGGAAGTAGTAGGAGAAAAGTGACAGCAAAGAGCCTGAAGTTGGTCCGGGTGTGTGCCCCGGACTGAGACAGCAAGGTTGACAGACGGCGGTGACCGTCTGCAGGAGAGATTGCTCGGAGGTTGCCGAAAGGACCGTGGACGGGTGGTGACCCGGCGGTACCGGAGCGGTATACAAAGAACAGTCAGCACCAGGGCAGGGGCCTTTCGGATCCCGGCAAGGCTAGGAGTCGCCATAATTTGCCAAATCCATCAGTGAAGGGGACCACTAGGTCTCCCAACAACCAAGTCCCGATTGAAGGCAACCGTCCAACCGTGAAGGGGAGACACCGCCACCGCCAAGGCACCAGTTTCCCAGGGCCAGCGCCTGCGGGCAAGAGAGGGGCTCCTCCGGCCATATCCAAGTCGGGGAGCGGGTTACCGGTGGGAATCCATCGCTACCAAAAGGACTTTACATAGGTGCAGGGAAGAGACCGTCACCGCTAACTGCAGGGAACATCAGCACCGTAGCCGTCCGAGGGACCCGTCCAACCAGCCGTTTGTTTACCGAGAACTTTGTCATAATCCTTTGGCTGAGTGAGTACCTCCGTGCCGTGCGGCACAGCGCTGCCCTTGCGCCCCTGCACCTCCACAGGCCCCATAACCCGCCTGTCCACCATCCCAACTCCATCACTGGGCCCCGGGACCACCAATCCCCTACGGAGGGGCAAATCAACAACTGGCTGCTCCATACCACCACTCCCGGGATCCCCAGCCAGAGCAGCGGTGGTGTCCACACAATCACCACAACCGTGGGTGGCGTCACGGACAATAAACTATCCCCACAACCAAACCCCTTTCACTTACGGGCGAGGAGCGCCACTTGAGTCCCCGGGATCTGGCCCATTGCTCAAGCCACCGAGTAGCAGCAGGCCGCGGCAGCAGCGGCAGCCGGACCCGAGCAGTGGCAGAGCGCAGCGTCCCCTCCTCCGCCCGCGAGAACTTGGCGTCACGAACAGGATCTTACCGCTCTGCCGTTGGGTAGAGGTGCGCCTTGTGACCGCCGGAGGTGTCCGGCCGGAAAATTTCAGAAGCCGCCATCTTTGGCGCGAAGAGTTCCCGCTCGAGCGTCTTCTCGAGTAGCAGAGGCGCGAAGGCCAAAACCCCGCCCCGATAGAGGAGGGGCCAGAAAGAGGCTAAGGGGGACGGAAACAAGATGTCTGCGCCCGACGGAGCCGCTGGAGGAGCGGTGGTCGCAGCCGCAGGGGCACCCGTGGATGGGAATGGGCCTGCTCAGGTCCCGGCTGTGCTGGCGGGAGGTGCCGCGGCCCCCGCTCTTGCTCAGGTGATCCCGTTCTCCTTGCCCTATGCGCCCGGAGCTACCTGTCTACCGCAGTATGACGGGAAACCTGATGCTTTACAGGTCTTCCGGAAAAAGCTTAATCCGCTTTTGGAATTGTACCCCCTGACTGATAAGCAACGTGCAGCGGTAGTGCTGGGCCAGCTAACCGGCGCGGCTGAGCAGGAAGCGGAGACCTGGGCCGAGGGGGACCGGCTCTCTGTAGCCACCATATTTGAGAAGCTACAGACTGCCTTTGAGACCCGTACCGAAGCTGAGCTGAGGATGCAGTTTTACCAGTGCTGGCAACGGCCTGTGGATAGCATTCGGGTCTACGCTTCACGCCTGCAAACCGCTCTTCGCACCCTAAAGCGGGTAGACACTATCAATGAGGCGGACAGCAACAAGATGCTAGTAGAGCAATTTGTGCAGGGGATGAGGTCCTCTGAGGATCGCAAACAGCTCCGGCTGTGGGCCCTGGAACACCCTGATGTGGACTTTGCTGTGTTAAAGGAATGGGCCATTAAAGCACTGCAACCCCCAGCTTCGGAAATCTCTGAGCCAGCCCCGTGGCCAATTGAGACAGCCCCCGTCGTGGTGGCCCCTGCACCACCAGCCTCTCCAATGCTTACAGCTCCCAGCAGCATCATGGAAGAACTGGCAGCCCAGGTCTGCCGCATGGACGGAGACCTCGCCAAGATTCTCGCTGCACTCCAACCTTTGACCAGGTCCCAGCCTCCACCCAGGATACAGCTCACTGACAGCCCTGAGGATGTTCCCTGGATGCAGCGGAGAAGTGCTAACAACTCACGGAACAGACCTCCAACTTGCTACAAGTGCAACAAGCCTGGCCATTACTTCCGACAGTGCCCGTTAAACGAGCAACCCCTGGGGCCACGGGCCAATCCTCAGGAGTAGAACCCCATGGCCCCCCAGACTGGCGAGACCGGTATATCGGTACCCGGCCCATCATCCCCGTAGCTGTGGACGGCATACCGGTGATGGCTCTCTTAGACACTGGATCACAGGTAACCACCATACCATACACATTATACCAGCGGTATTGGGGGACAGGCGAGCTGGCACCCCCAGATACTAGTATAACACTGATTGCTGCTGATGGACTCCCATTGACCCAAGTGGGGTATAAACAAGTGGCTATGACCGTGGGGCGAGCTGAACTGCAACACCAGGGTATGATTGTGATCATGAATGAACCCAGTGATCATAACCCGAAGATAGTGCTAGGAACCAATGTGATGGAGCACTGTATGGGTGATGTGTTGGCCCTACTGCAGCAGCTGGCCGCCACGGCGGCGGGGAGCCGACAGAGGGCTGTGCAGCGTGAAATTCGAGCCTTGATGTACCGCCAGCATGTAAACTCAACAGGAGGAGAGATTGGTGGAGTGAGAGTGATGGATGCTGCTCCGTTGATTGTACCCCCTAGGAGTGAGATGATGATTTGGTGTAGAGCGGCAGTAGGGCCTCAGGGGCGTGACTACCCTGCCATGATAGAGCCCATGCCCTCCGAACACTGGCCCACCGTAATGGCCGCCCGAGGGGTGGTAGATGTAAAGAAGGGGAGAGTGCCCGTGAGGGTGCTGAACTGTGGGGAGGAAGAAGTCAGGCTTCCCCGGTATGCCACCCTGGCCAAGCTGCTCACCCTAGATCCCCACACGATCCACGAGGCAGCTCCCCCAGTCTCCCCACCTCCTACCAGCACTCACCCGCCCCAAGGGGAGTTAAATGAGTGGCACCAACAGCTACACGTGGGCACTGACGATACCCCTACACATCACTAAGAAGGGGTGTACAGGGTGGTGCGGGAGTATGAGCAAGTTTTCCGCAAACATCCATTAGACTTTGGGCAGATTAAAGGGGTCCAACACCACATCCCCACCGGTGAGCACCCCCCTATCAAAGAGAGGTACAGGCCTATTCCCCCTGCGCATTACCAATGCGCCAAAGATATGTTGAGGAACATGAAGGAGGTAGGGGTTATTCGGGACAGCTGTAGTCCCTGGGCCGCCCCGTTGGTGCTGGTCAAAAAGAAGGATGGCACCATGCGGATGTGTGTGGACTACCGGAAGATTAACCAGATAACGCATAAAGATGCTTATCCACTGCCCCGTATCGAAGAGTCTTTGGCCGCACTGAGAACTGCAAATTACTTCTCGACCCTTGACCTCACCAGTGGATACTGGCAAGTAGCAGTGGCACCGGAGGACCGGGAGAAAACCGCCTTCTCCACCCCAATGGGGCACTGTGAATTCAACAGTATGCCGTTCGGGCTGTTCAATGCCCCTGGAACCTTCCAACGGCTGATGGAGTGCTGTCTGGGACATCTAAACTTTGAGACCATCCTGTTGTACTTGGATGATGTGATTGTGTACTCCCAGACGTATGAAGCCCATCTGGAGCACCTGGCCGAGGTGTTCGCGTCCCTTGCTAAATACGGGATGAAGTTGAAGCCCTCCAAGTGTCACCTGCTGAAACCCAGAGTGCAGTACCTGGGACATGTGGTGAGTGCAGAAGGTGTCGCCCCCGACCCTGAGAAGATCACTGCCATCCAAGGCTGGCCGAGACCAACCACAGTGAGGGAAGTAAGGCAGTTTCTGGGTCTGGTGGGGTACTACCGGCGCTTTATCAAGGGGTACACGAAGATGGCTGCCCCCATGCAAGATCTCCTCGTGGGACAGACAAAGGTGGTAGACCCATCGGAGCCCCACTGGTGTGGGAAGAAAGGCATGAGGAATCCTTCTGCCAGCTGAAGGCGGCCTTGACCGGAGAAGAGGTCCTAGCGTACCCTGACTATGGCTCCCCATTCATCCTATACACAGATGCCAGCAATGTGGGATTGGGGGCAGTCCTGTCCCAGGTCCAGGACGGAAAGGAAAAAGTGATTGCTTATGCTAGCCGAAAACTCTGACCAACTGAAAGAAACCCTGAGAACTACAGCTCCTTCAAACTTGAGCTTCTGGCACTGGTATGGGCTATCACCGAGCGGTTCCGCCACTACTTGGCCGCAGCAAAATTCACTGCTTTCACGGATAACAATCCGTTGACTCACCTGGACACGGCCAAGTTGGGCGCGCTGGAGCAGCGGTGGGTGGCCAGGCTAGCCAACTATGACTTCACAATCAAGTACAGGGCTGGTCGTGTTAACAATAATGCCGATGCACTCTCTCGGATGCCCCACTTGTCAGAAGAAGGGTGCGAGGATGACGACCTCGAAGAGATCGAGTTGCCTGCATTTCACCAGCCACCAACTGAGAAGGTACATGTCCACCAGCAACGGGTGAACCTGGATCCACTGCCCAGTCAGGAGTGGCAGGAAGCTCAAAACCAGGCGCCGGCTGTCCGCCTCGTCAAGACCCTGGTGGAACAAGGCGCTGACGGAATAGACCCTGCCGCCCCAGCTGAAGCCCAACGCTTGTGGAAGGAACGGAAATGGCTATATCTACATCAAGGGAAGCTGTACCGTGAGCTGATCAACCCGAAGACTCATGAGAAGACCTGCCAGTTGGTTATTCCCCAAGCTGATGTGGCCACCGTTCTGCGGGCATACCATGATGGTGCCGGGCACTTCGGATGGAAGAAGCTGGAGATGCTGTTGAGAGAGCGGTTCTATTGGAGTGGGATGCGGGAGTCTGTAGAAGCCTGGTGCCGAGAGTGCGGTCCTTGCACGCTGAGGAGGAAGGACGAGGCCAGCCAGAGGGCGCCCCTACACCCGATCATCACACATCAGCCGCTGGAGCTGGTCGCCCTGGACCATGTCAAGCTCACCCCCAGCCGAAGTGGGTACGCCTACGCGTTGACCATAGTAGACCACTATTCAAGGTTCATGGTGGTTGTCCCAGTCAAGGACCTAACTGGTCGTACTGCCGCTAGAGCGTTCCAGGCTTATTTCTGCCAACCACATGGATACCCAGAAAAGGTGCTTACTGACCAAGGCCCGGCTTTTGAAGCAGAGGTGTTCCATGAGTTCTGCCAGTTGTACGGCTGTAAGAAGATCCAGACCACCCCTTACCATGCCCAGACCAACGGCATGTGTGAGAAAATGAACCACCTGGTCCTGGGACTCCTCAAGACGTTACCGCTGGAAGAGCGGAACCTGTGGCCGGAGAAGCTACCCGACTTGGTTGATATGTACAACAATATCCCGTCCAGCTCAACGAAGTGCACCCCAGCATATCTGATGAGGGCTCGCCCCGGCCGACTGCCGGTGGACCTGGAAATGGGACTGAAGGCCCCAGAAGCACTCCCTTCGACAGCTGAATGGGAAACTCGGCGGAGGGTACAATACCGACAGATTCAGGAATATGTTGAGAAGAACTTGAGTCGGAGTCGGGAGCTGCAGGAGCAGCGCTTCAACCAAAAGGCGTCTGCTAGCCCCTTTCAGCCCGGAGATGTCGTGCTGAAGCGGAAGAGGAGAACCCACAAGCTGGATGATTAATGGGAACAAAACCCGTACGTCATACAGCCCACAGAATGGGAAGATGGGAAGGCCTACCAAATAAGTCGTGACCAAGGGGGCACTTTGGCCACGGTTTCCCGGGACCATCTGAAAAGGTGCCCACCGGCCTTAAAAGCGGCGGCTGAAGTACCGGTTCCCCTACCAGCAGAAAAAGCCAAAGAGGTGATCCACACAGCAATGGGAGACTTCCCAGCGGACTGGCCTACACAGAACGGCGCGGTGATTCTTCCAGTGATACTGTTCCCACAACCCGTGGATGAAGAAGTGATGGAAGCGGTCAACCGTGAGTCAGTGCCAGTGCCCAGGGATGAACCTGCACCCAGCTCCCCTATGCCTCCGCCTGCCCCACTTACACCGGACCCCGGAGGTCCACCCGTCCCAACCTAGGTAGACCCCCACTTAGGTACAGGGAAACCGTCCTTTAAAAAGGGGAGGGGGGAAACCAAAGTCTGTGTGTTTGAAAGTTTTGCAAAAGTTTTGAAAATGAAAATGATAAGTAATGGAACCGAACAGTCACCTGATTCACCGTGATTTGGAAAACCGGCCGTTGCCGGCACCGTTGTCCCCGTGGGGACCGTTTAAAAAGTGAGTTGCATAGAGAACTCTCTATGGACAAGCCCGTGAACTTGCAGGGCAACCACAAACGTTAGTGGCTTGTAAATAAAAATATGTTTGTTGCAGCACCGTTACCGCCTCCGGGGAGGCAGGTTGGAGGGAGGGCCCGCAGTAGAGCAGGCTGGGGCCCAGCCACCACAGGGACCGATGGCTACCCTCTGGAGGGGAAGGACAGATCCCGCTCGGGTAACTTGGTTCAGGATTGGGGTCAAGGGGTGCTGCCTGTTTTCTAGGGGCAGCATCACGGCCAGGTTACTTGGGTGGGAGAGAGCGGCAGCCGCAACCGTTAAAACCCGTAACGTTTAAGAAATGTGCCTCCCGATGTGGGATGATGTTTTTCTACCTGTATATATGTTACCGTTTTTTATCTTTACAGAAAAAAAAAAAGGAAAATAAAACCGGTGTTGGACGGGCAGCCCGAGGACGGTCTGCGTTTTGCTAAGGGGGAATGTGATGCCCTGGGCAAGCCAGGGGTCACAGGTCAAAACACCACACGCACACCACATTCCCTGCAGGAACACCTAGGTCAGACCAGAAACCCTTTTTGCCTTCCTCCAGGGGCTGATGTCCACACCAGGGGGTGGGCCAGGCGGTTGGCTCCACCCACCGAGGAGTTCACAGCCCTGGAGGTGGGAAAACCAGGCAGATTAGTTAGGGAAGTGAAGGAGTAAACAGTGAAGTGGTAGAGGAGCAAGTGACAGCAGTGAAAGTAGTAGGAGAAAAGTGACAGCAAAGAGCCTGAAGTTGGTCCGGGTGTGTGCCCCGGACTGAGACAGCAAGGTTGACAGACGGCGGTGACCATCTGTAGGAGAGATTGCTCGGAGGTTGCCGAAAGGACCATGGACGGGTGGTGACCCGGCGGTACCGGAGCGGTATACAAAGAACAGTCAGCACCAGGGCAGGGGCTTTTTGGATCCCGGCAAGGCTAGGTGTCGCCATAATTTGCCAAATCCGTCAGTGAAGGGGACCACTAGGTCTCCCAACAACCAAGTCCCGATTGAAGGCAACCGTCCAACCGTGAAGGGGAGACACCGCCACCGCCAAGGCACCAGTTTCCCAGGGCCAGCGCCTGCGGGCAAGAGAGGGGCTCCTCCGGCCATATCCAAGTCGGGGAGCGGGTTACCGGTGGGAATCCATCGCTACCAAAAGGACATTACATAGGTGCAGGGAAGAGACCGTCACCGCTAACTGCAGGGAACATCAGCACCGTAGCCATCCGAGGGACCCGTCCAACCAGCCGTTTGTTTACCGAGAACTTTGTCATCATCCTTTGGCTGAGTGAGTACCTCCGTGCCGTGCGGCACAGCGCTGCCCCTGCGCCCCTGCACCTCCACAGGCCCCATAACCCGCCTGTCCACCATCCCAACTCCATCACTGGGCCCCGGGACCACCAATCCCTTACCCACGGAGGGGCAAATCAACAACTGGCTGCTCCATACCACCACTCCCGGGATCCCCAGCCAGAGCAGCGGTGGTGTCCACACAATCACCACAACCGTGGGTGACGTCACGGACAATAAACTATCCCCACAACCAAACCCCTTTCACTCACGGGCGAGGAGCGCCGCTCGAGTCCCCGGGATCCAGCCCATCGCTCGAGCCACCGAGCAGCAGCAGGCCGCGGCAGCAGCAGCAGCCGGACCCGAGCAGTGGGAGAGCGCAGCGTCCTCTCCTCCGCCCTCGACACTGGTACTGCTGCTCGGTGGTGGCTCGAGCGGTGGGCCGGATCCCGGGGACTCGAGCGGCGTTCCTCGCCCGTGAGTGAAAAGGGGAATGGTTTTGGGGATTTATTGTCCGTGACGCCACCCACGGTTTTGGTGAGGTTGTGACACCACCGCTGCTCTGGACGGGGATCCCGGGAGCGATGACTGGGAGCAGCTTGGATGTTGGTTCTCCCCTCCGTGGGCAGGGGGTTGGTTGCCCCAGGGCCCGGTGAAGGAGGTAGGGATGGATGGCAGGCGGGTTACAGGGCCTGGCGAGGTGCAGGGTCGCGGAGGCAGCGCTGTGTCGCACGGCACGGTAGTACTCACTCAGTCAATCACGAAGACACAGTCCTTGGTAAAACACACGGCTGGATGGACGGGGCCCACTGACGGCTGCGGTGGTTCCTGCTCCCGGTTGGTTGATGGTGACTGCCTTTCCCTGCACCTGTGTAGTGTGTACGGTTCCAATGGGTTCCCACCGGTAACCCGCTCCCCAGCTTGGATGGGTGCTGAAGGAGCCCCTTTTGCCTGCAGGCTCTGGCCCTGGGAACTTTAGCCTTGGCGGTGACTGTGTTTCCCTTCACGGTTCGAGCTGTCGCCTTCAATCGCGACTTGACTGCTGAGAAACCCAAGAGGTTCCCTTCGCTAACGGATTTGACAAATTCAACGGCGACTCCTAGCCTTGTCGGGGTCCGTAAGCCCTGCCGGATGGTGCTGGCTTCTCTTTGCTCGCCGGTCCGGTACCGCCGGGCCACCACCCGTCCACGGTCCGTTCAGTTCGCTCCAATCGGCCTCTCTTGCAGACAGTCACCACCATCTGCCAACCTTGCTGAGTGCCCGGGCCACACACCCAGACACGGTCAGTCTCCTCTACTACCACTCTCCTCTCCAAAACTGATCTGTCTACTCTTCCCGCCTCCAGGACTGTGAACTCCTCGGTGGGCGGGACCAACCGCCTGGCCCACCCCCTGGTGTGGACATCAGCCCCTAGAGGAAGGCAACAAGGATTTTGTGTTTGGCTTTGGTGTGCCTAACCGGGGTGTGGGGTGTGTTGGTGTTGTTCTGTGACGACCTGGCTTGTCCAGGGCGCCACATTAGCATGGGGAAAACATGCATGCCAGGATGGGGGGGAAACATGCATGCCAGGATGGGGAAAACATGCATGCCAGGATGGGGAAAACATGCATCCCAGGATGGGGAAAACATGCATGCCAGGATGGGGAAAACATGCATGCCAGGATGGAGGAAACATACATGCCAGGATGGAGGAAACATACATGCCAGGATGGAGGAAACATGCATGCCAGGATGGGGGGAAACATGCATGCCAGGATGGGGAAAACATGCATGCCAGGATAGGGGGAAACATACATGCCAGGATGGGGGGAAACATGCATGCCAGGATGGGGGGAAACATGCATGCCAGAATGGGGAAAACATAGATGCCAGGATAGGGGGAAACATGCATTCCAGGATGGGGAAAACATAGATGCCAGGCTGGAGGAAACATGCATGCCAGGATGGGGAAAACATATATGCCAAGATGGAGGAAACATACATGCCAGGATGGAGGAAACATGCATGCCAGGATGGGGGGAAACATGCATGCCAGGATGGGGAAAACATGCATGCCAGGATGGGGAAAACATGCATCCCAGGATAGGGGAAACATACATGCCAGTGTGGCACCCTGGACAAGCCAGGGGCCACAGAGCACAACACCCAACACACCCCACACTCCCAGCAGGCACACCAAAGCCAGAACACAAAACCCTTGTTGCCTTCCTCCAAGGGCTGATGATCACACCAGGGGGTGGGCCAGGCGGTTGGTCCCGCCCACCGAGGAGTTCACAGTCCTGGAGGCGGGAAAACCAGGCAGATAGAGCTGAGTAGTGAAAGTGAGCAGAAGGAAGTAGTAGTTGAGCAGCCTGAAGTTGGTCCGGGTGTGTGGCCCGGACAGATCAGCAAGGTTGGCAGACGGTGGTGACCGTCTGCAGGGGTGGCTGATTGGAGTCTACTGTAAGGACCGTGGACGGGCGGCGGCCCGGTGGTACCGGACCGGTACACAAAGAGAAGCCAGCACCATCTGGCAGGGGCTTTTCGGACCACGGCAAGGCTAGGAGTCGCCGTGAATTTGCCGAATCCGTTAGTGAAGGGGACCTCCTGGGTTTCCAAACAGTCAAGTCCCGACAGAAGGCAACAGTCCAACCAACAGAGGGAGACACCGCCACCGCCAAGGCAACCGTTTCTCAGGGCCAGCGCCTGCGGGCAAAAGGGGCTCCTCCGGCCAATATCCCAGTCGGGGAGCGGGGTACCGGTGGGAACCCATTGGAACCGTACAGACATCTTAGGTGCAGGGAAAGGCAGTTGCCACCAACCTGCTGGGAGCAGCAACACCGCAGCCGTCTGTGGGACCCGTCCATCCAGCCGTGTGTTTTACTGAGAACTGTGTCTTCATCATTGGGCTGAGTGAGTACCACCGTGCCGTGCGGCACAGCGCTGCCCCTGCGACCCTGCACCCCGCCAGGTCCCGTAACCTGCCTGCCATCCATCCCTACCCCATAACCGGGCCCCGGGATAACCAACCCCCTACCCACGGAGGGGAGGAATAACAACAAAGCTGCTCCCTGTCACCGCTCCCGGGATCCCCGTCCAGAGCAGCGGTGGTGTCACCAAAATCACCACAACCGTGGGTGGCATCACGAACAATATCCATAATCAAAACCCCCACAACCAATCAACCCCCCCCCTTTTCACTCACGGGCGAGGAGCGCCGCTCGAGTCCCCGGGATCCGGCCCACCGCTCGAGCCACCACCGAGCAGCAGCAGCCGCAGCAGCAGCGGCAGCCGGACCCGAGCAGTGGGAGAGCGCAACGTACCCTCCTCCGCCCGCGACACCAGGATGGGGGGAAACATGCATGCCAGGATGGAGGAAACATGCATGCCAGGATGGGGGGAAACATGCATGCCAGGATGGGGGAAAACATATATGTCAAGATGGAGGAAACATACATGCCAGGATGGAGGAAAGATGCATGCCAGGATGGGGGGAAACAATCATGCCAGGATGGGGAAAACATGCATGCCAGGATGGGAGGAAACATGCATGCCAGAATAGAGAAAACATAGATGACAGGATGGGGAAACATGCATGCCAGGATGGGGAAAACATAGATGCCAGGCTGGAGGAAACATGCATGTCAGGATGGGGAAAACATACATACCAGGATGGAGGAAACATACATGCCAGGATGGGGAAAACATACATGCCAGGATGGAGGAAACATACATGCCAGGATGGGAAAAACATACGTGGAGGAGCCGCTCGAGTCCCCGGGATCTGGCCCACCGCTTGAGCCACCACCGAGCAGCAGCAGCAGCCGCAGCAGCAGCGGCAGCCGGACCCGAGCAGTGGGAGAGCGCAGCGTCCCCTCCTCAGCCCGCGACAACTTGGCGTCACGAACAGGATCCTACCGTTCTACCAATTGGTGGAAGTGCGCCTTGTGTGACCGCCGGAGGTGTCCGGCCAGAAAATTTGAAAAGCCGCCATCTTGGGCGCCAAGAGTTCCCGCTCGAGCGTCTCCTCGAGTAGTGGAGGCGCGAAGGCCTAAACCCCGCCCCGATAGAGGAGGAGGCGGAAAGAGGCTAAGGGGGACGGAAACAAGATGTCTGCGCCCGACGGAGCTGCTGGAGGAGCGGCGGTCGCAGCCGCAGTGGCACCCGTGGATGGGGATGGGCCTGCCCAGGTCCCGGCCGCGCTGGCAGGGGGTGCCACGGTCCCAGCTCTCGCTCATGTGATGCCGTTCTCCTTGCCCTATGTGCCCGGAGCTACCTGGCTGCCGCAGTACGACGGGAAACCTGATGTGTTACAGGTCTTCCGGAAGAAGCTTAGCCCGCTCCTAGAATTGTACCCCCTGACTGAAAAGCAACGTGCAGCAATGGTGCTGGGGAAGCTAACCGGCGCGGCTGAGCAGGAGGCGGAGACCTGGGCCGAGGGGGACCGGTCCTCTGTAGCCACCATCTTTGAGAAACTACAGACTGCCTTTGAGAAACACCAATAATCAGCCTAGGTAAGATATGAATAAGCTGGGAATTAAATGTGATAAGGTGGTCTCCAAACATAGGGAAAAGGTACCACCACCCACTTTTTCATAAATACAAATGGATATTCTGATCTATATCAGTATACAAAACCAACTCACACAAAGATCAGATAACAAGATTAATGTAAGAAAATCTTTATTTATCAATGAATTTAAAAAGTACAAGAGGGGGTGCAATAACAGAGAGGATACACAAGGTGGCATACCAGAACAGCTGGGAGCAGGCGAGTGTGCAATATCAGATGAAAACCACGGAATAGCCTTACTAAAGAGTGAGAGGGACGCCAGCCAGTGTCATTAAATGTATTCAGGCACAATCCCAAATCAAGAGAAGTATAAGAGGCATTAGACAGTGGCAATCAGTTATTTTATCAGTAAGCACACATACTCACAGCTGGTAATGGCGCCAAGTCCCATCCGACGCGCGTTTCAGTGTCAGCCTTCGTCAGGGAGGGGGGCGTGGCGACATACCGGCAGGGTAAGCGTATTTATGTACAAATCTAGCCAATCAAGATCCGGATCAGGAGTACGGCGCATGCTCAGTGCAGATCGGCGCAAGACTCAAGCAGCGGAGACGCGTCATCGTCACCCGGCAACCGAAGTCGCTCCACTATGAGTCACCGCCACACGTGACAGACAGTCACGTGGAGCAGCGACGTCAGAGGGGCGAGCACGGAGCCCAGACGATATAGATACGCCCACAGCGTGAGTGTTGCCCGGAGACCGACCATGCGCTCTAGATCCGGATAAACCAAGACATACAGTATATTAAAGACGGTGCTTATTTCCCAAGGAAACATATTCAAATACTGGTCAGAACAAACGATAAAGTGCATATGTGCATTAAAACATATAATCCGTGGATAGAAGAAAGACCTTTTGCGGCATGCACATTTAAAAAGACACACATGTGTATATGTTCCTGTATACACAAACGAATACATACAATGGAGCACATATGATATAAATACAATGCGTACATGCATAAAAGTGTATATACACCAAAACCAAATATAATGTGAATACTGCACAGAATATATAAAAATCTATATATATCTCAAACCCCAAAGATAAATACAGAGGGGAGAAAATAAATAGGATTTATTTCGTGCATAAAAACATAAAAACTAACATGAAGGAGTGAAAAAGTGAAACTGAGGATGTGAAGTGAAGTGAGGGTGCAAATGAAAATGTATACAAAACATGTCAACACTATCATCAACTGTGTATAGTCATATAAAAAAAGTCTTTTTAATCAAAAGACTGAAAAGTATATATCGTGTTGTAAATAATTGAAAATTAATAAATATGTGTGTGAGGAAACCTATACAAATAAGTGAATGTGTGACAAAGTGAGTGCAGCCTTGAAAAGAGGGGGGGGGGGGGGGGGGATGGGGGGGGAGGGGGAGGAAAAAGGAGGGGAGAGGGGGGGGGGGGGATGGGGAAGAGGAAGGTGTGTGTGGGGAGGTAAAGAAGATGTAATAAAAAGTGCATACACGTGCACAAAATGGTACAATATATGTAAGAAATAGATATCATAAATATGTTAAAACACGACTGTGAAAAATAAAACACAAATACGTTTGAAGCAAATTCATACACCAATATAATTTTGGAAATTAATTCTGGGTCCACCGAAGATGGAATAAAGATGTAAAACACTCTTGTCCTGGAGATAGTCACATATTTATTAATTTTCAATTATTTACAACACGATATATACTTTTCAGTCTTTTGATTAAAAAGACTTTTTTTATATGACTATACACAGTTGATGATAGTGTTGACATGTTTTGTATACATTTTCATTTGCACCCTCACTTCACTTCACATCCTCAGTTTCACTTTTTCACTCCTTCATGTTAGTTTTTATGTTTTTATGCACGAAATAAATCCTATTTATTTTCTCCCCTCTGTATTTATCTTTGGGGTTTGAGATATATATAGATTTTTATATATTCTGTGCAGTATTCACATTATATTTGGTTTTGGTGTATATACACTTTTATGCATGTACGCATTGTATTTATATCATATGTGCTCCATTGTATGTATTCGTTTGTGTATACAGGAACATATACACATGTGTGTCTTTTTAAATGTGCATGCCGCAAAAGGTCTTTCTTCTATCCACGGATTATATGTTTTAATGCACATATGCACTTTATCGTTTGTTCTGACCAGTATTTGAATATGTTTCCTTGGGAAATAAGCACCGTCTTTAATATACTGTATGTCTTGGTTTATCCGCATCTAGAGCGCATGCTCGGTCTCCGGGCAACACTCACGCTGTGGGCGTATCTATATCGTCTGGGCTCCGTGCTCGCCCCTCTGACGTCGCTGCTCCACGTGACTGTCTGTCACGTGTGGCGGTGACTCATAGTGGAGCGACTTCGGTTGCCGGGTGACGATGACGCGTCTCCGCTGCTTGAGTCTTGCGCCGATCTGCACTGAGCATGCGCCGTACTCCTGATCCGGATCTTGATTGGCTAGATTTGTACATAAATACGCTTACCCTGCCGGTATGTCGCCACGCCCCCCCTCCCTGACGAAGGCTGACGCTGAAACGCGCGTCGGATGGGACTTGGCGCCATTACCAGCTGTGAGTATGTGTGCTTACTGATAAAATAACTGATTGCCACTGTCTAATGCCTCTTATACTTCTCTTGATTTGGGATTGTGCCTGAATACATTTAATGACACTGGCTGGCGTCCCTCTCACTCTTTAGTAAGGCTATTCCGTGGTTTTCATCTGATATTGCACACTCGCCTGCTCCCAGCTGTTCTGGTATGCCACCTTGTGTATCCTCTCTGTTATTGCACCCCCTCTTGTACTTTTTAAATTCATTGATAAATAAAGACTGCCTTTGAGACCCGTACCGAAGTCGAGCTGAGGATGCAGTTTTACCAATGTCGGCAACGGCCTGTGGACAGTATTCGGGACTACGCTTTACGTCTGCAAACCGCCCTCCGCACACTGAAGCGGGTAGACACCATCAATGAGGCGGACAGCAACAAAATGTTAGTAGAGCAATTTGTGCAGGGGATGAGGTCCTCCGAGGATCGCAAATAACTCCGGCTGTGGGCCCTAGAACACCCTGATGTGGACTTTGCTGTGTTAAAGGAACGGGCCATTAAAGCTCTGCAACCCCCAGCTTCGGAAGTCTTGGAACCAGCCCCATGGCCAGTTGAGACGGCCCCCGTCGTGGTGGCCCCTGCCCTACCAGCATCTCCAGTACCTACAGCTCCAAGCAGCACGATGGAAGAACTGGCTGCCCAGGTCCGCCGCATGGATGGAGACCTCGCCAAGATCCTCGCCGCACTCCAGCCTCCGACCAGATCCCAGCCTCCGGCAAAGATACAGCTCGCCGACCGTCCTGAGGACGTCCCCTGGATGCAGCGGAGAAGAACCAATGACTCACGGTATGGACCCCCGATTTGTTACAGGTGCAGCAAACCCGGCCACTACTCCCAACGGTGTCCGTTAAACGAGCAATCCCTGGGGCCACGGGCCAATCCTCAGGAGTAGAACCCCATGGCCCCCCAGACTGGCGGGACCAATACATCGGGGACCGACCCATCATCCCCGTGGCTGTGGACGGCATACCGGTGAAGGCTCTCCTGGCCACTGGATCACAGGTAACCACCATACTATACACATTGTATCAACGGTATTGGGGGACGGATGAGCTGGCTCCCCCGGATGCCAGTATAACACTGATTGCTGCTGATGGACTCCCATTGACCCAAGTGGGATACAAACAAGTGGCCATGACCGTGGGGCGAGCTGAACTGCAACACCAGGGTATGATTGTGATAATGAATGAACCCAGTAATCATAACCCGAAGATAGTGCTAGGAACCAATGTGATGGAGCACTGTATGAGTGATGTGCTGACCCTACTGCAGCAGCTGGCCGCCACGGCGGCGGGGAGCCGACAGAGAGCTGTGCAGCGTGAGATCCGAGCCTTGATGTATCGTCAGCATGTGAACTCGACAGGAGGAGATATTGGTGGGGTGAGAGTGATGGATGTTGCCACCTTGATTGTGCCTCCCAGGAGCGAGATGATGATTTGGTGTAGGACAGCAGTAGGGCCCCAGGGGCGTGACTACCCTGCCATGATAGAACCCACGCCCTCCGAACACTGGCCCACAGTAATGGCCGCCCGGGGGGTGGTGGATGTAAAGAAGGGGAGAGTGCCGGTGAGGGTGCTGAACTGTGGAGAGGAAGAAGTCAGGCTTCCCCGGTACGCTACACTTGCCAAGTTGCTCACTCTGGATCCCCACACCATCCGCGAGGCAGTTCCCCCAATCTCACCACCTACTGCCAGCACTCACCCGCCCCAAGGGGAGTTAGATGAGTGGCACCGACAGTTACACGTAGGCACTGACGATACCCCTGCACATCATAAAGAAGGGGTCTACCGGGTGGTACAGGAGTATGAGCGAGTTTTTAGCAAATATCCCCTAGACTTTGGGCAGATTAAAGGGGTCCAACACCATATCCCCACCGGTGAACACCCCCCTATCAAAGAGAGGTACAGGCCTATTCCCCCTGCACACTACCAATGTGCCAAGGACATGTTGAAGAACATGAGGGAGGCAGGGGTTATCAGGGACAGCTGTAGTCCCTGGGCCGCCCCGCTGGTACTGGTTAAGAAGAAGGATGGCACTATGCGGATGTGTGTGGATTACCGGAAGATTAACCAGATCACGCATAAAGATGCTTACCCACTGCCCCATATTGAAGAGTCCTTGGCCGCACTGAGAACCGCGAAGTACTTCTCTACCCTTGACCTCACCAGCGGGTACTGGCAAGTGGCCGTGGCACCCGAAGACCGAGAGAAAACTGCCTTCACCACCCCAATGGGGCTCTGTGAATTCAACAGTATGCCGTTTGGGCTGTGCAACGCCCCTGGAACCTTCCAACGGCTGATGGAATGCTGTCTGGGGCATTTGAATTTCGAGACCATCCTATTGTACCTGGATGATGTGATTGTGTACTCACAGACATATGAAGCCCACTTGGAGCACCTAGCCGAGGTGTTCGCGCCCCTTGCCAAATACGGGATGAAGTTGAAGCCCTCCAAGTGTCATCTGCTGAAACCCAAAGTGCAGTACCTAGGGCATGTGGTGGGTGCAGAAGGTGTCGCCCCCGACCCCGAGAAGATCACTGCCATCCAAGACTGGCCGAGACCGACCACAGTGAGGGAAGTAAGGCAGTTTCTG